>NC_085871.1:0-120000 GCF_034702125.1 Engraulis encrasicolus
ACCCCCTTTCGTAGTAATTCGCGGCTTCCTTGAGGTGATTCCTCGAGGCTATAAAGTTTCGAATCTTGTATGGACAGCGGGAAAAATGTAACACGTATCTGTAAAGTTTTTGGATCAAATCGTTTGATGTTATAGTGAATAGAGAGGGACATAGGCTAAGCAGAAGATCATTAGAAACGTTGACCAAACCTGCGGTCCTAGCTTGGATCATGCACGGCTATCGTAGCCTCACACATAAACACAAGGTGCATTTCAAAACCTGAAAAGTCATTTTTTATTTACAATAGACACGTAAAAGATAACATTACATCAAGATCTGCTATTATACAACGGCAAGACAGGGGGATGCTGTCACTAAACTCTGTTTACCCATGCTATTCATATCTGAACCAGCTATGGAGCGCAGTGGTAGACTAGTTTTACATCTCGTGATATAGCCCAGGGAAAATATGGGAATATGATGTGAATAGACACATTGAATATGAAAAAAAAACACAGAAGAGAGTCTAAAATGTTTACATTCACTGTATTTAGGATGTAGACATTGACTGATGGCTTGTTCCTTAAAGAAAAAACACCGTCCGTCCACGGCTATTTTAGACTGCCCACATAAATATCAGCTGGAGCAGGACCGCAACAGGAGCTGGCACATCTCGTAAAAAAACATTCATATCTAAAAATAATTGAATACAAACATATGCTTTTAATCATGAAAAAACAAAGAAGAGGGTCTGTTTTTTCGGTATTTATTGTGTTTTAGCTTTTGAAAGCTTCTGATGACTTGTACTAAGCAAGATTTTAACACCGGCCGTCCACGGCCGCTATGGGGTACTGCAGTGCGGCCGTTCACGGCCGCTATGGGGTATAGAGGGTTAAAAAAAGGTAAAGAGAAAAAAAGATAAGATTCAAGTTTATATTCCAAAAGAACAAGAGTCAGAGTGGCGCACATGGTAGGACACTGGAATGCCATGCCGGGGACCGGGGTTCGATTCACCGGCTCAGCAATCTGCTGACCCTTCGCAATCACTCTCTGCCAAATCGCTACCTTCAAAATGCTATCAAGCAAAGGCAATAACCAAAGCAAAGAATAAATGAAATCATAATTGAAATTTGAAACAAATATCACTTTATTTATGCATTTTAAACAATTTTTAATAATAAAATATATATTTTATAATTATAAAAAATTTGAAAATTAAAAAAAGGAAAAGAGAAAAAAAGATAAGATTTAAGTTTCTATTCCAGAAGAACAAGTGTCAGAGTGGCGCACATGGTAGGACACTGGAATGCCATGCCGGGGACCGGGGTTCGATTCCCAGTCTCGGCAATCTGCCGACCCTTTACCATGACTCTCTGCCAAATCGCTACCTTCAAAATCCTGTCAAACAAGCAAAGAATAAATTGAAATCATAATTAAAATTTGAAACAAATGTCACTATATTTATGCATTTTGAAACACATTTTTATAAAAAAAAATTATATATTTTAGAATTAAACAAAATTTGAAAATTAAAAAAAGGAAAAGAGAAAAAAGATAAGATTCAAGTTTCTATTCTAAAAGAACAAGAGTCAGAGTGGCGCACATGATAGGACACTGGAATGCCATGCCGGGGACAGGGGTTCGATTCCAGGTCTCGGCAATCTGCCGACCCTTCGCCATCACTCTTTGCCAAATTGCTACTTTCAAAATCCTGTCATACAAAGGCAATAACCCAAGCAAAGAATAAATGGAAATCATAATTAAAATTTAAAACAAATATCACTTTATTTATGCATTTTAAACAATTTTTTGTAATAAAATGTATATTTTAAAATGATACAAAATTTGAAAATTAAAAAAAGGAAAAGAGAAAAAAAGATAAGATTTAAGTTTCTATTCGAAAAGAACAAGAGTCAGAGTGGCGCACATGGTAGGACACTGGAATGCCATGCCGGGGACCGGGGTTCGATTCCCAGTTTCGGCAATCTGCCGACCCTTCGCCATGACTCTCTGCCAAATCGCTACCTTCAAAATCCTGTCAAACAAAGGCAATAACCCAAGCAAAGAATAAATTGAAATCATAATTAAAATTTGAAACAAATGCCACTATATGTATGCATTTTGAAACACATTTTTATAAAAATTATATATTTTAGAATTAAACAAAATTTGAAAATTAAAAAAAGGAAAAGAGAAAAAAAGATAACATTTAAGTTTCTATTCCAAAAGAACAAGAGTCAGAGTGGCGCACATGGTAGGACACTGGAATGCCATGCCGGGAACCGGGGTTCGATTCCCCATCTCGGCAATCTGCCGACCCTTCGCCATCACTCTCTGCCAAATCGCTACCTTCAAAATGCTATCAACCAAAGGCAATAACCCAAGCAAAGAATAAATGGAAATCACAATTAAAATTTGAAACAAATATCACTGTATTTATGCATTTTGAAACATTTTTATATTTAAAAAATACATTTTAAAATTATAAAAAATTGAAAATTTAAAAAAAGGAAAAGAGGAAAAAAAAAAAAGATTTAAGTTTCTGTTCCAAAAGAACAAGAGTCAGAGTGGCGCACATGCTAGGACACTGGAATGCCCTGCCGGGGACCGGGGTTCGATTCCAAGTCTCAGCAATCTGCCGACCCTTCGCCATCACTCTCTGCCAAATCGCTACCTTCAAAATACTATCAAACAAAGGCAATAACCCAAGCAAAGAATAAATGGAAAACACAATTAAAATTTTAAACAAATGTCACTGTATTTATGCATTTTGAAACCATTTTTTATAATAAAATATATATTTTAAAATTATACAAAATTTGAAAATTAAAAAAAGGAAAAGAGAAAAAAAAGATAAGATTCAAGTTTCTATTCCAAAAGAACAAGAGTCAGAGTGGCGCACATGATAGGACACTGGAATGCCATGCCGGGGACCGAGGTTCGATTCCCAGTCTCGGCAATCTGCCGACCCTTCGCCATCACTCTCTGCCAAATCGCTACCTTCAAAATCCTGTCAAACAAAGGCAATAACCCAAGCAAAGTATAAATGGAAATCACAATTAAAATTTGAAACAAATATCACTGTATTTATGCATTTTGAAACATTTTTATATTTTAAAAATACATTTTAAAATGATAAAAAATTGAAAATTAAAAAAAAAGGAAAAGAGGGAAAAAAAAATAAGATTTAAGTTTCTGTTCCAAAAGAACAAGAGTCAGAGTGGCGCACATGGTAGGACACTGGAATGCCCTGCCGGGGACCGGGGTTCGATTCCAAGTCTCAGCAATCTGCCGACCCTTCGCCATCACTCTCTGCCAAATCGCTACCTTCAAAATGCTATCAACCAAAGGCAATAACCCAAGCAAAGAATAAAATGGAAATCATAATTAAAATTTGAAACAAATATCACTTTATTTATGCATTTTAAACATTTTTTTTATAATAAAATATATATTTTAAAATTATACAAAATTTGAAAATTAAAAAAAGGAAAAGAGAAAAAAAGATAAGATTTAAGTTTCTTTTCCAAAAGAACAAGAGTCAGAGTGGCGCACATGATAGGACACTGGAATGCCATCCCGGGGACCGAGGTTCTATTCCCAGTCTCGGCAATCTGCCGACCCTTCGCCATCACTCTCTGCCAAATCGCTACCTTCAAAAACCTGTCAAACAAAGGCAATAACCCAAGCAAAGTATAAATGGAAATCATAATTAAAATTTAAAACAATTATCACTTAATTTATGCATTTTAAAAAAATTTTATAATAAAATATATATTTTAAAATTATACAACATTTGAAAAATAAAAATAGGAAAAGAGAAAAGAAGATAAGATTTAAGTTTCTATTCCAAAAGAACAAAAGTCAGAATGGCGTACATGGTAGGACACTGGAATGCCACTACGGCGAGCGGGGTTCGATTCCCCGTCTCGATAATCTGCCGAGCCTTCGCCATAACTCTCTGCCAAATCGCTACTATCAAAATGGTGTCAAACAAAGGTAATAACCCAAGCAAAGCATAAATGGAAATCATAATTAAAATTTAAAACAATTATCACTTAATTTATGCATTTTAAACAATTTTTTATAATAAAATATATATTTAAAAATTATACAAAATTTGAAAATTAAAAAAAGGAAAAGAGAAAAAAAGATAAGATTTAAGTTTCTATTCAAAAAGAACAAGAGTCAGAGTGGCGCACATGGTAGGACACTGGAATGTCATGCCGGACACCGGGGTTTGATTCCCCGTCTCGGAAATATGCCAACCCTTCGCCATCACTCTCTGCCAATTCCCTACCTTCAAAATGCTCTCAAATGCAATAACCCAAGCAAAGAATAAATGGAAATCACAATTAAAATTTGAAACAAATATCACTGTATTTATGCATTTTAAGCAATTTTTTATAATAAAATATATATTTTAAAATTATACAAAATTTGAAAATTAACCCTTAGAACTCAGAGCGTTTTTTGTGGATTTTTACGTATCGGGCTTTGAATACATGTATGAGGGCTTCAGGGAGGTGTACTATCAAGTGTTTAATATCATTTTACTCAGCAGAATCTAGGCAATGTGATGGAGTACATCTCATCCTATTTAAGTCTGTAAAAAGTGTATCATATTAAGTATTGTAAATATATAACAGGTATGCTTGAAGTATATTTACAGTACACTCCCAAGTACAACGAATAATATAAATCACTGATTCTTGAGAAAGCGGCTAAAACATGTCTCTGCAATAAACTGCCAATTCTGTTGAAAATAAACTACATTTTCATGAACAAAATGAATCCAGGTAAAGACCCAGGGGTCTGTTACACAAATGTACAGTCGTTTGAAATATTGAAGTGTAATTTTATTACTTTTCATGGCTATAAAGCTGCCCACACCCTGTAAAAACAGCTGTCCCAAGGACAGACATCATCATTTCAATTGACTTAAAATGTAAAAATCACTGATATTATTGAATAATATCACCATGATGTGAAAGTCCATATTGAAGTGGTTCTGCAGATATGCACATAGTGCGTGTAAAACAATATTTACTATTATTTTCTGATTGCTCAAAGTGTGTCCAGCATATTGGTCACCACCGTCAGATTTTTTTTCAAAAGACAATAAAATCAGGGATGGACAAGGTCATTGTCATTACTTAGGACAGCTTTTCAAACCTTCAACTCTACTGAATACTTCACCATCACTGAAGCTCCTGTAAATTTACTAATTTCTCCTCAATTTGTTAATTTGTTTGGACACTGGTACTGTCCCAACCATAAACTCTCAACACCGTCGGGGGTTTTAATAGTATTCTGTTACATTAATGTTAATTATATATACTTTTTCAGAAGCGGCATGAAGCCCCTAAGAAACAGAGCGAAAATGAAGTGGCTAATGTGAGCAAAAAATGCACAATATTTAAAAGAGTGTTTTTTTTTTTCTCACACTGTCAGATGTCACCACCGTCAGATTTTGTTCCGCTCATCATCTTGTTCCATATTTTACTAAATTGTACTGGTTAATGAAACATTACCAGACATGCTAGTAATAATTGTGAGCCAAACTTATACTCTAGCCTCCACTGAGGTGCATTTGGAGGGTTTTTTGTCACAAAACCTGACGGTGGTGACATCTGATGTAGTTCACGAAAAAACATGTGTTTTACATGTTTTTGACAAGTTTTAAGAATATGCTTCCAATAAGTATCTACAATTATGTTGAATTGTAAAAGTAATTCACTTAAATACAGTAAACATGTTTTTTTTTTTACTTCTAATTCTGTCTGACGCTGGTGACAAAACCAAGAAAGAGGCCATTTTCTGAAAAATGTAAAACATGGGTAGCTTGGCCAATACTTTCACTGCATATCCAAGACCTTAAGTAAGGGTTAACGTTCGGCGAGAAGGTCGCTACCGTGGAATAGCAGCACGACAGAGAGAATCTTTAGACCCCGACGCGGAGCGGAGGGGTCTTGTTCTCTCTGAAGTGCTGCTATTCCACAAAGCGACCGACTCGCCGAAAGTTAACCCGCTTATTATATGGATATACTTCAATGATTCACACATGGCGGGGACATTTCTTTAGGCCTATTTAATGTGAGGTCTAGGCTATTATAGTTTTTAATGTCAAAAGATTGTTGCTGCGCAAAACAAAACAGTGCCGTTGTGGAACACCGCTAACAGCTAGGTAGCCAGGACAACAGGTGTTGTCTATCACAGCAGCTGATTAGAGTCTTGTTGAAAAGTCGCTTTAGCAGTGAAAAGTCTTGTTGCCATTGACAGCGGTCTGTTATAGACCAACCCGTCCGTTATCGAAAAATAACAGACGTGCGAACGTTGGGGAGCCCCGTTGAAATGAATGGAGCATTCGACCGATGACGTCACAACCATATAATAATCTATGATAATACACCTCTATATTTTGGATTTGAACAACTTAAAACGTGTTTATGCCAAATTTTCAATAATCTAGGCCTACTTCCTACAGTATCTAACAAATGAAGAAAAAACACATGCACAAGCATACTGTGCACACAGAAAAATAAAGTGTTTATGCTAGATGTCATTGACTTGAGAGGGCTATTTATTTTGCTAAATGTAGGTAATAATTAGGTAACTTTCACCACCTTCAGATTACTGTCACCACCGTCAGTTCTTAAGTCACCGCCGTAAGAAGGAGTTTTGGACATTTTAAATGAATGTGCTTACAAAATTTTCCTTTGGACTTGTTGAATTATCAAAGTAATAGCAAATTTAAGCCTACACGAATATTTGTGAAATTACAAAAAATTGTTTGATCTATTTAGGCATTAAGTAAGCATTGTCTGACAGCACATATTTTTAAATTAGAACACATGAAGCAGTATTAAAATAGAAAGTAAGTGAATTTTCAACATTTAAAGGCGTATGTGTGAACCAAAAAACACAAACAATCACTTAAAAACTCCAGATACATATGCAACCAAATCAATACACTTTTTATTGCTTTTAATTGTGTCTGACGGTGTTGACAAAAAACAAGGTATGATCGAAGAAAAACCTGATTTCTGAAAAAAAAATCAAAATGGGGAGATTGGCCTTGTGCATTTCTGAAAAGTTAAGACCTTTGTTTACGAGGATATACCATATTATTTTGTAATTCACTTTGTTTTTTTCTTTCAAGATTACAACCTGTTTTAGCCACTTTCTCAAGAATCAGTGAAATGTAATACTACAATCCATGCTGGTCCTCAGAGCTTGTACATTACACACAGCCACATGTCACAGTTGTGATACATGCATGCCTAGCACGACTGACATTTACAATCATTGCATTGTTACAGAGATTTCAGATACACATTTCACTTTAATTCATTCTTGTTCCATCTTCCTGCAGTTGATCATTTGAATTGATCACTAATGGTGACCCTCAATTCTTTCTTTGAACAACTAGTTCCAACTTACCATGATATCGTGGGAAGTGTGAGTCTATACCAGAACATATACCCCTAGTAACACAGAACGTAAAGAGAACGTTTGACTTTTGGTTCTCTAAAGGTTGGGGTTATTACCAAACCAAAATTTACCACTTAGAAACGTTCCCTTTGGTTACAGTAAAAAACAAGCAGCCATTGGTTCCGGTTCGGTTCTGGATACGTTTCAGATACGTAATTTTTGGTTCTGTTTTGGTTCTCACTGGGTTGCCAGGAAAGTTTAATTTAAGTTCCCAGAACGATATATATGTGTGGTTCCCATTCGCCATTCTCCTCGCCGTTCTCTCACCGTACCTTTATTGCTTTTTCATGTTTGTTCCCATCATCGTTCCCATATGGTTTCCCATAACCTTGATGGTTACATTATAGGTCTGGTCACTGGTCTGGTTCCCTAGACGTGCTCCTGATGTTCCCCCAACTTTGTTTTATACTTTGTGTTGTTCAGGCATAAGCAATGATGACTGTCCACCCATTAAATCATATACGTCTACATATTCAAACAGTATTTCCAGCAACCCAGTATTTTTAATCATGTACACAATCTATTTTTTTAATTCCATTTCATTCATTTAACTCAACTTGGTTGGATTGATCTATGGTTTGGCTGTGCACACAACATCACACAAAAGATGGTGGTGAGTGAAAGAAATAACTTGAGAACTTGTTACACCTTTGCCGGTAACAAGCAGGCCCCTCACAACCAATCTGTCCATCAGCGCCTGGCCAAACCTAATTTCATGATTCAATTGCTTGCACCTGAAAAACTCCTAATCAATCTGGTCAAATGGTACTCTTGAGCTGTATATAAAAGCGCTGCAGAGTGCTTCAGAGTGCTTTAGTTATTTGCCTGCCTGCCTGCCGGCTGGTCAGCATGGCACAGCATAGCGGTTGTTTAACTGCTTTGCAAGCAAGCTAATAGCGCTTTTGGCTTTTGGCATTTGTTAACTACATCTTGTGCCTTGCTTTGTGAGCTAGTCAGTAACAGCACATGTTACATTGCTTGCGCCATTGTGCACTTGATGTAGAGAAGTATGATTATCTTTAAACTTCATTAAGAAAAACATTTGGTATTAATCCCCACTAGATTGTGTTCATACATGCTCAGCTGATATTTATCTCACATTGTGGTACAGAACGGCATAATACTGATATATAAAATATAGACATCATACATGTTTTTCAGCACTTTAATTATCATTCTAATACAGCAGTGTGTGCCAACCTGATGCCAGGCGCAGGGTGTTTCAGTGATGGTGGAGGATGGGAGGTCCTTAAGTACCATGATCAGGGTACCTCAACTATGGTGAGAGATAGTGGGGCAGGACCAAAACACATTCACAATAATAAACAAGGTTGGGGAACATCAGGAGCATGTCTAAGGAACCAAATATGCAACCAACAAGGTTAAGGGAACCATATGGGAACGACAAGGGAACAAACATGACATGAACAGGAATAAAGTGACGGTGAGAGAACAATAAGGGAACGGAATGGGAACTACACATATAACATTCTAGGAACGAAAGTTAAACTTTCCTGCCAACCAAGTGAGAATGGAAAAATAACCAAAAATGACTCTCTGGGGACGTACCCAGAACTAAACTGGAACCAAGGGCTTGTGTTCCAGGAACCTTCGTAGAACTAAAAATTGTTAGTAGGGACGTGACCATCATAATGACGGTGGGAACATGGCCATTTTTTGTGTACCACTTTAAAATTTTAAAAACTCCTAAAATAAACGCAGAATATAACAATGAGTAATATTTTCATGCAAACCAAAGATATTCCTTAGAGGTAAATGGCTTTCTGTTTGAGAAATGTAGCTCCAAGAAGTGCATTGCATGATGGTACATGCATGATGGTGCATGATGGGTAAATGAACTTTGTGTAAGCACACTTTGAATATATTTGGGTGAAGTACAATCATGGTGCACTTAGAGAAAGTGTATTTGCAATATGTTAAAGCGATTTACTTTAAAGTGCACTATAGAAAATCACACTTCGAAGACATTTGGGTGAAGTGTAATCATATTGCACTTTAAAAAAGTACAATTGCAATATGTTATTAAAAAATACACTTTTAGTAAGTTCACTATTAGAACACTATTAGTATATTCCTCTAAATACACTTTAGCCAAACATCTTCGAAGTACACTTGAAGTATGGTTCGCTAAGTGTACTTTCTTTGAGAGCAACTTAATTACATCTAATTTTAAGTACACTTTAAATAAGCATATTGTAAACATACTTTTTCTTAGCACAAAAAGCACGAGTGCACTTTTAACATGCTAAGTACACTTCAGTCATGCTTTTATGGTACTAAATTGAACCACTTTTTCACCTGGGAAGCTCTGCAAAGGATTCAAACCAGATTTACCTTAGGATGATAGTCTCTTGAACAGATACATGTTAGTCTGCCGCTATATTCCAATAGGGTCACTTGTCTGTGAGGTCTGCCACTGTATTCCATTAGTGTCACTTGTCTGTGATGTCATTATGATGTGTCCTTTGAGATGGTTCTAAAACCTCACCTAAGTATACAGACACTCATTTAGCAGCAGGACACTGAAGAGTACAGTTGGATTATTGTTTCCTCCTGGACATTTACCAACGCCTCACATAGTATGGGACTCAGATGGACAGCAAAAGTCAGGGGTGCATACCAATCATCATACTGTATGTACATGAACATCAACACAGCATTATCATATCAGTAAGCATAGGTTTTATAGCTCAATTTCAACATGAAGAAACACACACACACACACACACACACACACACACACACACACACACACACACACACACACACACACACACACACACACACAAGGATGGAAATAAGCACCCATCCACCTGCCAATGATGGGTAAATTTCAGTGGTGACTGGTACATTTTTCACCCCACCAGTCACTTTTACTGGTACAAATGCCCAGTGACTGGTAGATTTTAAAATGTACCTGCCAGAGTGACTGGTGGGGAAACAATGTAAGTTCCACCCCTGACACAGAGAGAGAGAGAGAGAGAGAGAGAGAGAGAGAGAGAGAGAGAGAGAGAGAGAGAGAGAGAGAGAGAGAGAGAGAGAGAGAGAGAGAGAGAGAGAGAGAGAGAGAGAGAGAGAGAATGTTCCAGAGCTCCTACAACTTTATATTACCCTAAAAGTGGTATAAGCTCTGCAAAGGATTCAAACCAGATTCACCTTAGGATGATAGTCTCTTGAACAGATACATGTTAGTCTGCCGCTCTATTCCATTAGGGTCACTTGTCTGTGATGTCTGCCACTCTATTCCATTGGGGTCACTTGTCTGTGATGTCATTATGATGTGTCCTTGGAGATGGTTCTTAAACCTCACCTGAGTTTACAGAAACTCATTTAGCAGCAGGACACTGAAGAGTACAGTTGGATTATTGTTTCCTCCTGGACATTTACCAACGCCTCACATAGTGTGGAACTCAGATGGACAGCAAAAGTCAGGGGTGCAGGCCAATCATCATGCTGTAAGTACATGAACATCAACACAGCATTATCATAGCAGTAAGCATAGGTTTTATAGCTCAACTTCAACATGAAGACACACAGAGAGAGAGAGAGAGAGAGAGAGAGAGAGAGAGAGAGAGAGAGAGAGAGAGAGAGAGAGAGAGAGAGAGAGAGAGAGAGAGAGAGAGAGAGAGAGAGCTCCTACAACTTTATATTACCCTAAAAGTGGTATAAGATCTGCAAAGGATTCAAACCAGATTCACCTTAGGATGATAGTCTCTTGAACAGATACATGTTAGTCTGCCGCTCTATTCCAATAGGGTCACTTGTCTGTGATGTCTGCCACTCTATTCCATTAGGGTCACTTGTCTATGATGTCATCATGATGTGTCCTTGGAGATGGTTCTAAAACCTCACCGGAGTATACAGACACTCATTTAGCAGCAGGACACTGAAGAGAACAGTTGGATTATTGTTTCCTCCTGGACATTTACCAACGCCTCACAAAGTATGGAACTCAGATGGACAGCAAAAGTCAGGGGTGCAGGCCAATCATCATGCTGTAAGTACATGAACATCAACACAGCATTATCATAGCAGTAAGCATAGGTTTTATAGCTCAACTTCAACATGAAGACACACACACACACACACACACACACACACACACACACACACACACACACACACACACACACACACACACACACACACACACACACACACACAAAGAGAGAGAGAGAGGGGGGGGGGAATGTTCCAGAGCTCCTACAACTTTATATTACCCTAAAAGTGGTATAAACTCTGCAAAGGATTCAAACCAGATTCACCTTAGGATGTTAGTCTGCCGCTCTATTCCAATAGGGTCACTTGTCTATGATGTCATTATGATGTGTCCTTGGAGATGGTTCTAAAACCTCACCGGAGTATACAGACACTCATTTAGCAGCAGGACACTGAAGAGAACAGTTGGATTATTGTTTCCTCCTGGACATTTACCAACGCCTCACAAAGTATGGAACTCAGATGGACAGCAAAAGTCAGGGATGCAGGCCAATCATAATGCTGTAAGTACATGAACATCAACACAGCACTATCATAGCAGTAAGCATAGGTTTTATAGCTCAACTTCAACATGAAGACACACACACAGACACACACACAGACACACACACAGACACACAGACACAGACACACACACACACACACACACACACACACACACACACACACACACACACACACACACACACACACACACACACACACACACACACAAAGAGAGAGAGAGAAGGGGGGGGCAATGTTCCAGAGCTCCTACAACTTTATATTACCCTAAAAGTGGTATAAACTCTGCAAAGGATTCAAACCAGATTCACCTTAGGATGTTAGTCTGCCGCTCTATTCCAATAGGGTCACTTGTCTGTGATGTCATTATGATGTGTCCTTGGAGGTGGTTCTAAAACCTCACCTGAGTATACAGACACTCATTTAGCAGCAGGACACTGAAGAGTACAGTTGGATTATTGTTTCCTCCTGGACATTTACCCACATAGTATTGAACTCAGATGAACAGCAAAAGTCAGGGGTGCAGGCCAATCATCATGCTGTAAGTACATGAACATCAACAAAGCATTATCATAGCAGTAGGCATAGGTTTTATAGCTTAACTTCAACATGAAGACACACACACACACACACACACACACACACACACACACACACACACACACACACACACACACACACACACACACACACACGCACACAGAGGGAGGGAGACAGAGCGAGAGAGAGAGGGAGACAGAGAGAAAGGGAGAGACAATGTTCCAGAGCTCCTACAACTTTAAACTACCCTACAAGTGGTATAAGGGCTTCCGCACACCGGCTCCGACAAAGTGCTGAGCACTGCTCAGCTAAAATTCGATTCCATTGCTTTCAATAGAACCACGCACACTGGCGCCGATGTCCGCGGACATTCGCCGATGTCGGATAGCAATTAGAGACAAGTTCTATTTTGTCGGCGCCGCTCATTGACTATCAATGCAATGTTCGTGTGAAATTGGGTTTGGGGGTCCGAATTCTGTCGGAAGCAAAAGTGCGCCGCACTTTGTCGGAGCTGGTGTGCGGCCGGCCTAAGCTCTGCAAAGGATTCAAACCAGATTCACCTTAGGATGATAGTCTCTTGAACAGATACATGAGTGATTCTCTAATTCGCCTACACTTTTAAGTCCGTGGATTTTATTTGGCAATTCCACTAACTATTAACTGCATCCAATGATGTTTTGGACATTAGAAAACATTTATCTTTCATATAATACAGAAAGTGTAGACATAGCATTATTCCCTCAGCAAGAATGAATATTTAATACTGGTTTTGGGCGTTTTCATGCCGTCCTGTTTTCCAAATGTCAGATTCAGTCTTCATTTTAGCATGTAAAGAAACTTGTTTTGCCCAAGACGATTGCAAATGTTGATTCACAGTAATCATCACAATATGACAAAACTGTCAGAAAGACCACTGTCCTTTCCATTATACATGAAATTTGCCATTTTGTGTGTGTCCACGAAAACTGTGTTAACCGTGTCACGGTCTGAAACCTCCTCCATAAATCAGTATTGGTTTGGTCTTAGGCCATATGAATAACATCACGTGATGTCATAACCTCTTTGGCAGGATACGGGAAGACTTTTTGGTAAATTTTGAGCTTAATTTAATCCATTCTTTTTCATGTTTCATAGCGGGAAAATTGCCTGTCAACTGTGTTATCAACATATTCATAAGAATCTGAATTAGAAATCACATGTAGAAAAACACAGATAAAGCATACAGATACATGAATTGATTAAGGTGTTGTGGTGGAACTTCTGAGGTCCTCAGTTAGCACAACACCATAAAAATGGCTGAAATGTCAACGGTGTTACCGTCAATGGTGTTACAATTAAGTATGACAGTCAGGGTTGCCAGATGAGGCTGATGATTTCCAGCCCAAAAAATGATCAAAATCCGCCCTAAAAACCCGCCCAATTCTATTGATTTATATGGCAGTGGGAAGGTTTTTCTGATAGATGCCATTTTTACCCCGCACACGGCCATCCTTAGCAGCCCAATTGGTATGTTTTTGCCAATTTATATCCATATGGACAGACAAACAAACAAAATAATTTGTGTTCTAGGGCGATGGGTTTGTCTGCTCTGTTTTTTCTCCTAAAAAAGTGCTGACTTGTTCCCCTGCACTATTGACCGTAACACAGTTGAGTAACACGGTTGACTGTTTTGAAAGTGTTTTTGCGCTATTGATCCCTTATGTGTTGGAAAAATCCTATGAACATACACTAGGGATTATCTCTGGAGAAGGAAGTCTTGTGTAAGGAGGGTGACTATATTCAAATCAGACGTTACAGGGATTTATGATGAAAAATGTGTCAGTCTGTATCACAGTGACTCATAAAATCCTACTTATGAAGCTCAACAATCACATTTTCTATATCAGTTGCACAGATTAATGACAACATTACTGCTAAGGGACATAAGCACTTTCAAACATATATTGTTTCAACTCTGTAGTATTTTTATATATGTTTGAAATGACATAGTATTTGTCCATAACACTGTTGACAAAATAATTAAGCAAATGTTCGCTTTCATTAGAGTATTTATCAAATGATTTAAGATTAAGCTTGGCAATTTGTTTGTTTGGAAACTTAAATATATACACTATGTAAACATCTAGGTCATTTAGTTGAAAAAAAATACTGATAATTGACATTTTGCTTTTGCCAAAAGCGTAGGGGAATCGTAGAATCACTCACATGTTAGGCCGTCCGCACACCGGCTCCGACAGCACTGCGGCGCACTTTTGCTTCCGACAGAATTCAGACCCCCAAACTCAATTTCACACGAACATTGCATTGATAGTCAATGGGCGGCGCCGACAAAATAGAACTTGTCTCTAATTGCTATCCGACATTGGCGAATGTCCGTGGACATCGGTGCCAGTGTGCGTGGTTCTATTGAAAACAATGGAATCGAATTTTAGCTGAGCAGTGCTCAGCACTTTGTCGGAGCCGGTGTGCGGAAGCCCTTAGTCTGCCACTCTATTCCAATAGGGTCACTTGTCTGTGATTTCTGTCACTCTATTCCATAGGGTCACCTGTCTGTGATGTCATTAAGGAGATGGTTCTAAAACCTCACCTGAGTATACAGACACTCATTTAGCAGCAGGACACTGAAGGTTACAGTTGGATTATTATATAGGCTATCAGTTCCTGCCAATAATGTATTCTTCCATATTTCTCATACCCCCCGCCCCCCTCCAGGTGTTCCCCGTGCCCATGGTCCAGGCACAGAAGCAGCATATCGAGCTGATGGAGAGTCAACATAAAAAAAACAGATATTTTGTGGCACTGGCTTTATTTTAAATTTCTCTGTGCTTTTGAATAATCATTGTTAAAGAGTGAACTTCATACTTCTATGGGACTTCATACTTCTATGTGGAGCTGTACTCTGGTTGAGGTAGTGCTAGTGGCAAATTATCTAATAGAAGAAAATGGAGTTCTCATTTTCTTAACTAAATGACCTGTGGACTCTGTACCAGCAGGTTTACCACTTCCTGTAGGTTAACTTAGCCAAGTTTATCTGCTGACTTTGTTCTTGGAATATTACCCTGGAAAAAATTCCCCTGCAAGTTTGCCCGGTAAGATGGAGGAGAAAGTCTCCAGATAGCCTATACGGTATATGGCATACAGAATATACAAATAGCTACAGTACACACCTACCATCTCGTAAATACCTGTTTAATTTCTCTTTTTCAGTATGTCACAACCACCTTGGTCTAACAGTTTAGTCTTTGTTTGATGTGTTTGTTTTCTCAGGGGGTGTTGGCTAGTGAGATGTGTCATCCCCAACCGGGCTGACTGGAGAGACTGTAAATATACACGTCACACGGAACAGGAGGAGCTGACCAAGGAGCTCCGCAGTCAGTTTGAATCCTTCAACTTCACCATGGCAGACTGACCAAGCAGCATGACTGCACGCAAGCACGCACACAAGCAAACACGCATGCACACACAGCTGCTGAGAAAGACATTAGTCTTTCACATACCGGTATTCTAAATCTTAATTTCAAACACTGTGAGTTTAAATCGAGATGAGATAGTCTTACCCATACCCATGCATGTCACATTCCAAGTTGTCAGTAATTGGCTTATTTTAGTTGTTTTTTTTTCAAGAGGCAATTGAGCTCTGAGGAGTTCCTGATTGTTATTTTATACTACTACTTCAGTTGGAACTTGAAAATGGGTCACTGATGTAGTAACAAACACCCACTCAGACAAACAAGGTAATGAGGTGCAGAGGACTCAGAACAAAGCTCAAGCTCAATAACATTTATTTGCCACTGTCCAGGAAAATCCACAGCTTGCCATTAAGAAAATCCTCTTAGGTAACAATAGTTCCAGTCAAGGCATTGAAGTGTCCAAAAAGAAAAAGCAAAATCCAAACGAAAAAAGCTCCAAGTGGCAATTTCCAAGATAACAAAGTCCAAAGTTTCACAGTTCCAAGTTAAGCAAAAACGTTCCAACAGGTATTCCAAAAGGTATGCAGTACACATGTGACTCACCATCAACAGCACAAAGACAAGAAACACAAGATGGGGTAGTATAAATCTAAGAACGTAGAATGGATAAGAACTAGAACTCGCTGGAAAAATGCATTGGCCACGGTGTAGTACGGGGGCGTAGCCTTATGACATGGTGCGCAGGGGCAGTGGGTGCGACACCATGATGGATAAAAAAAAATGACTCCGGAAAGAGTAAAAACTGCAACTAAATCTGTCAAAACGGCCTCAAGCAGTGACTCAAAATCCAGATTTTATTGGCAACGATAACACATCAAAGTTAAGTAAATTAAGTTAAGTTAAGTAAGTAAGTAAGCAAGTTAAGTTAAGTAAACCATTTTCCCCACATGTAAATGGCACAACTGGCTAAGCTGGCTTCTAAACATCATTGAGTGCGTATACATGCAGTTCAGTATCCCGAATATGATCGGGATATTAAGTATCCCGAATTTGCGGTTGCGCATATAAACACTTCAGTATCCCGAATAAGCCCTTATTCGGGATACTGAGAAATCGGGATATGCTAGGTGGGGTTTTCCGAAAGAAGCCGGGATACTGACGCATGTATACACCTTATCCCGAATACAGGGGCTTCCCATGGAACGCTGTTGCTGGTATCCAGGCTACACGCATTTGAAGAGAATTCTATAACGGCCAAGAATGTAGACTGGGATATAACGTTCTGTGCGCATATAAACACCTTATCCCGAATATGATCATAACCGGGATAAGCCTCATATTCGGGATACTGAACTGCATGTAAACGCACTCATTGTGTGGACACGTTCAACACTTTTTGCATAATAAAGGAACAGAGTTTTTCCAACAAAATTGGCATGACGTTTGGAAATGGAATTTTCAACTTCAGACTCACTTTGCAGGTTATGACATTTAGAGTAATTGTGTACAGAATAAAAATACAAAATAGTTTACATCATCAGCAGAAAAACTCTTGGAGTAGCCCACTGTATAAAGCAGAGCAGACACTGGAACCTTTGACAGCTTTTCTACAAAAGCTTAAAGATATGGCAGCCTCTCTGGATTTACCATCCTTGGCGCCTAACGGAGGCCAACTAGCAGAGTGTGGCGTGGAACGTTTGAAAACCTTCCTCCCGAAGCCTCATACTGTATTGGAGACGCTGAGCTATCACACACTGGTCCTTTAAGCTCAGTAGTATTGTGCTGTGCCTCCCATACCCATACTGGAGCGTTGACTAGGAGGTGGCGGGTTCGAACCCCAAGTGGCTGACTGCGCAGGAGCACCTAACTGGTGCCATGACCCGGATACGAGTGAGGTTTAGGGGGGTGGGTGTAACGGAAGACAACTAGCAGAGTGTGGCATGGAACGTTAGTACACCTACCTCCCGAGTATAAACACTTTATAAAGCTTAACTGCTTTTTATTATTGCCCATCTAACAAGTATGGTACACTGTACATGTCAATGTGATCCAGCAACATTGATTGCAAAAAGGCAAATGGAAGCGATTTTTTGCCATGTTCGTCACATATCATTTCTCATTGCTACAATGTTAATTGCTTTCTTTCTGATGTTTCATTATGGATATAATTTCTATGTTCTTTTTAAATTTGCTAACTTGATATTTTAACCTTTTTCTTCAAGAGAATCACAAGATCCTTGGCCCTCATACGAGACTCAGGTTCATGCAGTAGCAGTGGTTTCACAATGTCAAGAAAAGGTGGCGGTAGTTTAGCCAGATCATTTGGACTCTGTTGGTCAAACAGGTGTTTACGTATCTTTTCTGCAGTGCAGTTGAGCCAAGGCTTAGAGTTGGTGAACATCTCCAGAAGCGTGATGCCAAGAGACCACATGTCTGAACTGGTACTGCCCTTCTCACACAGTGCCAGGCACTCTCTGGCCATGTAAACTGGAGTTCCCCCAACAATCTTACCCACGGCTCCAAAAGCCTTCGACATGATCACAGACTCCCTCACGTTTGCCAAACCCCAGTCAGTCAAGTATGCCCGTTTGGAAGTTGCCGCAACCTAAAAGCAAATAATACTGAATTTAATAGTTATTGAAGAAAAACTTTAGCCGATTGCTTTTGGACTTTAATCATGTGAGGTATTTAAAGAGTAAATGTCAAAAGCTATTAGCTCCATCTGTCTAATCAAGGTTCATTTAGGCTACTGACCATTATATTAGCAGGCTTCAGGTCCTGGTGGATGACTCCTCTACCATGTATGTACTCCACAGCTATGGCGATATCCAGAGCCACTGACAGTTTGTCCTTTTGCTGCAACTGAAAATAATTGAAAGGAGATCTTTTTTTTTTCAAAAAATGTTCCTTACACGCTCCTTATAAAAATGAAAGGAAGATGGCATGCAGAAATTGAATATTATTTGCAGGCATGCTGAAAGGCTGTATGATCCTACAGGAATGTTCATCAAATGTTATGGGCAATGTAATCAGTTACTGGTTATGCAGTAAAACTTCAACAATCACATTGTCATATCACCTTAAACATTTACTGAGAACAGTTTGTTTAAAAACTACAATGACGTATTAGGGACAGGTTTAAATGGAAAAGACGTGACACAGCTTGTTTTGCATTCCTGCGGTTTGTTTGAGTAGAATAAGTTTAACATTTGAAAATAGACTCACAGCATACTTAAATACAGTACATTATCCTTTTAGAAACCTGGCAAAATGTATATTTACTTAATCGATTTTGATAGAATAATGATGGTAAAAATGTCAATGTTGTGTAATGGTAAAAAAACAAAAAAAATGGCAGTGGCTGATGGTGCTACCTTGATAGAAGTGGCATGGTGAAGAACCTGGTGTAGATTGGATCCATCGATGTACTCGTTAGCAATCAGGATCTGAGTCTCACTTATAAAACACCCCATCATCCGCACAATGTTGGGGTGAGACAAATGCCTGAAAGAACCGATTGACATGACATTTAGAAGCACAAAATGAACAAAATATTCCAGCACATAATTTCTGTTGTTCAAATGTCTACAGCTATTATATTAAATAATAATAAACACATTTTGGATGATTCTGTAGAGAAAAAAAAAGATTGCAAATAACATACAGTATTACAGTACTATCTCATTTTTTACAAGTCTCGGTTTCTTATATATACAAAAAAAAACATATTAACAAATCATGGCACTTTGCACGCATGGTAATTCCTACCTGTGTATCATGAATTCATTTGTGTTGACTGGATTGCCCTCTGTGTCTATGACCTTCACTGCTGCAGGTTTTCCCTGGTATGATCCTTTGTAAACTGACCCAAAGGAGCCTTTTCCAATGCAATCAGTCTTCTTATAGCCTATTGCAGGAATAAATACATCTTCGCCTAGGAGAAAAGATTGTTACACTGTTATATGTCACTTATTATATAGCTACTAATGTTTAACAGTTGGTTCAAATCGTTTCTTTAGTGCTTTTTGTGACTTTATTGATGATAGGACAGTCGAGAGAATGACAGGGAGAGAGTGGGAGCGAGAGATGGAGCAGGGTTGGGACATGCCCTAGGCTAGACTCTAACTGGGTCCCAATGGGCATGCAAGGCCTTGTAAGGGGCTTAGTGGAGTTTTTATTTTGTATATGGAAGATGTGATATTGGCTATTCTAGGTTCTTATGATCTGATTATCATTACTATGTTAACATTATCGAGAATAACACAAGCAAGTGTAAATTATCTTCAATGCTTGATGTAAATGGAAATTGGAACAAAAATAATTGGAACAAAATGGAACAGCAAAAATAATTATTACTTAATAACAGTTATGGTGGTGGTGGTGATGATGATAATGATTTTTATTATTTCAATCAGAGCCTGTCAATTCTTCCTTACCTGCGTTAGTATGTTCTTGTCCCGAGGCTGACTTTAGCTGTTCTGCTGTGGTCTGTGTGGTCTCCCCTCTTCCTCCCAGTCTGCTGTGTGGAGACATTAAAGATGAGCTGTCTGTAGATCCAGCCTTTTCTCTCTGAGCTGTGCCGTACCCAGAGGATGTGGCAGAGGAAGCAGTGCTGAGTATCTCAAAGCGTTTCTTCAACTCAGACACAGAAGAGGATTTACTAGAGCCATAATCAGAATCTTCACTTGAAATGTTTTCAGATTGGCGGTCAGTAACTACCAAGAAAAGAAGACAACACAGTTATTATTATTATTATTATTATTATTATTATTATTATTATTATTATTATCATCATCATCATTATTATTGCTATTATTATTATAAATAATTCATTATGAACACAAATGATTGTTTTACCAATTAACAACAATACTGACATGTAATAGGGTGACGATCCTTGCTCTTTTCTTCACTCTTCCCTGCCACCATCTCTATCTTGTCCAGCAACGTAATCTTCCTCTCCTCTGCCCTTGTCTTTTCTTCCTTCTTCCTCTTCATGAATCCATTTATGATCTGTGCATCAAAGCCTACATGGTGACCTCTGTTTTCTTCAGGTTGGCTGTCAGTAACTACCAAGTAAAGAAGACAATGCCATTATTATTATAATTGTTTTTTTTATTATTATTGTTGTTGTTTTTGTTGTTGTTATTATTATCTAAATAATTAATTAGGAACACAAATGACTGTTTTAACAATTGACAACAATACTGACATCTATAAGGAGGATCCATGCTCCATTCTCCACTGTTTGCTGCCACCATCTCTTCTATCTTGTCCAGCAGCTCTGTCACCTGGCCATCATCACTCTTCTTATTATCTACAGCATGGTACCTGTTCTCACATTTCTCTACAACCCACTGCAGAGCCGCTCCTCCACTCTCAATGTGCTGTTCTATGCTTGTGTCTCCCAGCCAGTCCCCACAGGTGAACAGCAGTATAGTGCGACTCCAGACTCTATCACCCAAAAGCTCCATGTGTTCATGCACTGCTCTTCTGAATGTCTCTGTGAATGGCCCATCCAGCCTAATGAGCAGGAGTAGAGCATGGGGTCCTGGAGGACACAGAGACTCACTGCGGACAATCTCTCCTTTATCACATTCAGGAGTTTGCTCTACAGTGGCGTTCTTCCACCATCCTGGTGCCTCCATTACAGTGATGTGTCTGCCTGCTCTTTCTCCTTCTCTCTTCACACACCCAGATGTTCTCCCTGCAGTATCAAACTCCATTCTGCCCAGGATGGTGTTTCCTGATGAACTCTTCCCAGCATTTCTGTTTCCCAGCAGCACGATCCTCATGTCTGAGATATGTGGAACATCGCCTGAAAAGTACAAAGATTAAAGGCAAGTAGAGTAGAATACTTTCATTAATCCCGAGGGAAATTAAGGTGTCTGACATCTTACATAGATACAAGACATAAGCACAGAGCTAATACACATTATTGCACATTGCAGTAAACATAGAAAAATCTCAGTATAGTAAAAAGCCTTACATCAGTTAACATACACACACCCACGCTCTCTCTCTCTCTTGCTCTCTCACACACGCAAACCAACACACACTCTCACATGCATGCCCGTACGCACGCACGCACACACGCACACACCATACACTCACTCAGACCTACTACACATTATAGCAAACTGCAGTAAACATATATTTAGTAGTTATCCTTCCATCAGTTCACACACACACACACACACACACACACACACACACACACACACACACACACACACACACACACACACACACACACACACACACACACACACACACACACACAGAGTGTGGGCACCCTTTTAGAAAATCACTTTATCAGGTTATCTCTTGTTGAGATTTTGAAGTCGCAAATTCTCTTCAACATATGAAGAGTTCAGATGCAAAACCCCCTAAGTGCCATTTCAGAAAATAATCTTAATTCATTTTTATTCACTACAAAGCTATCAAAATTGCATATTTTTACATTTTATTTATGTAATATAACTATTTATGTGTATTATAAAGTACATGATTGTAAACCAAACCAACAACGGGGTTCTCTAAAAATATAGAAGTGCAGGTCTTCAGAAATGGAGTTAGGGGGTTTTGCATCTGAACTCTTCATATGTTAACACATTGAGTACCAACAACGTAATAATATGTTTTTCACGCCCATGTGTTGTATACCAACAACGAAAAAATATGTTTTTGCGTTTAAATATCATATTTCGAATCTACACCCTTCAATGGACAATATATGTGATTTTGGGAGCTCTGTGATGGACATAAATGACAAAATTTGCAGTCAAAAGTTTGTGTTATGATTTGGACATTTCAATTTATCTTACCAAGATGTCTGGATGCCAACCCATGTCGCTTACCGCAGACTATCTGTAATAGGCTCCTAATGATCATGCTGCCTGCATTGATGCTACGGCTCTGCATTGGATTTCGTCGCTAAATGATCCTGCAATGATGCTCTTTTACTCTCTCTGCACCCCTTCACCTTGTGGTATGGTAGCTACAGGAATGGCTATGGTAGCTATCTGGGATGCTGCCGTATTCGTGAATCGTGCTATGTTGTTGTTTCCCTAGTGCGGTCGGTGCCCACGCTGTAGCTACATGTATGGATCGGATGGGCTACATCTAAGCATCATGTCATTGGGATTTGTTGTCAATGTTGGGCTATTATTTCGGGAGTCATCGGGAGCTATTTTAGCAAATGTCTCGCCTTCTGCGTGTGTGCAAAGAGTTTGTGTTCAGTCCGTGTGAAAAACGTGGATTTCGAAGGGCATTGATTGCCGATGTCGTAGTGGGACAGAGCAGGAGGTGTGTCTTGACGATCAGCAAGATGCGTATCAGAGCTAACCTTGCACCAAATTGTGAAACTCGTGACATTCTGAAGCAGCGCACCCTTCACAAAAACCTCAATATCTCCGATTGTAGCTGAATTCCATGGATACCCGCTTCAGTTTAGCTTGGGTTTGCTCGGCAATAAAAGCTCGTAGAGACACACGGTTTTCACCTACTAAGAGGCCAGGGTCTCCACTTTCAAACGAGCCATAACATATTTCAGTGGCCGTATCACATGATACGCTGTGAGTCTACAAAAAAGGTCAAAAAAAGGGCTTAGAATGCTGGTATTCTACGACATAATTCCGTGACCACCGCCGGTATTCAATGTGTTAAATTGTAAGGAAAGACAAACATTTCAGTTGTGAGGTATTACCGAAACAACTTTATGTGGATTTAAACAAAAATAGGTAACACTTTACTTGACGCTGGTGTCATAAGCATGTCATTACACTGTCATAATAGTGTCATAATAGTGTTATGCATGTGTCATAAACATTATGTCCATGTCATAAACATTTTATGACTGTTGGCCTTAAGTAACATTCGGTTATAGCAAGGTTTTCTAAATGTTTATGACATGGACATAATGTTTATGACTTATCTATGACTGTGTCATGAAACTATTATGACACTGTCATGACATGCTTATGATACCAGCGTCAAGTAAAGTGTTACCCAAAAATAGGCGTGTGCATAAATGTGTATATGAAGAGTTCAGATGCAAAACCCCCTAAGTGCCTTTTCAGAAAATAATCTTAATTCATTTTTATTTAATACAAAGCTATCAAAATTGCATATTTTTTAATTTTATTTATGTAATATAACTATTTATATGTATTATCAAGTACATGGATGTAAACCAAACCAACAACGGGGTTCTCCTAAAAATATAAAAGTGCAGGTCTTCAGAAATGGAGTTAGGGGGTTTTGCATCTGAACTCTTCATATATAGAGTTTTAGGACTATCAAAACAAATTATGAATTGGAAGAATATCTCTTTACTGTTAGAGATATAAAGCAGCGATAGATCCTGACCAAATACTCTAAGCACTTCCTTCTTCAATGCGACAAATAGTCAAAAATTAGAGAAGCACACATTAATACATTTATCCAAGTAATCCTAGGATTCCTGGATCTGAACATACATGTATATATGTATTAATGAATTAGTACTTGTTTACTGTATAAATTAATTAGTACATGTTTACTGTATTGAAAAAAATTGTACATGTCAACCATATTCTATGCTTTGGCAATACATTTCCTTTTTGTCATGCCAATAAAGCCAATTGAATTGAATTGAGAGAGAGAGAGAGAGAGAGAGAGAGAGAGAGAGAGAGAGAGAGAGTATGAGAGAGAGAGAGCGAGAGAGAGAGAGAGTTTGGGGGGGGGGGGTCATGAGAGAGTCCAACATGCATAAATGTCTTCAAGCTGGAAGTGTGTCTCACCTGATGATCTGAGAGTCTCTCTCCGTTTCTTCACTTTCATCCTCCTCTCCTTTGCTCTTCTCTTTTCTTCCTTCTTCTTCCTCATCAATTCAAGTATGATCTTCGCATCAAAGTCTACATGTTGACCTTTGTTTCCTGCCACCATCTCTTCTATCTTCTCCAGCAGCTCTGTCACCTGACCACAATCACTCTTCTTATTGTCTACAACATGGTACCTGTTCTCACATTTCTCTACAACCCATTGCAGAGCCTCTCCTCCACTCTCCTCAATGTGCTGCTCAATATCTGTGTCTCCCAGACAGTCTCCATGGGTGAACAGCAGTATAGTGTGACTCCAGACTCTTTTACCCAGAAGCTCCATGTGTTCCTGCACTGCTCTTCTCTCTGTCTCAGTGAATGACAGACTCACACTAATGACCAAGAGTAGAGCATGGGGTCCTGGATGACACAAAGACACACTGAGGACAATCTCTCCTTTATCACGTTCAGGAGTTTGCTCTACAGTGGAGTCTGCCCACCATCCTGGTGCCTCCACTACGGTGATGTGTCTGTCTGCTGTTTCTCCTTCTCTCTTCACACATTCAGCTGTTCTCCCTGCAGTACCAAACTCCTGTCTGCCCAGGATGCTGTTTCCTGATGAACTCTTCCCAGCATTTCTATGTCCCAGCAATGCAATCCTCAAGCCAGACATGTTGACACCTGCTGGAAAGGGAAATCATCAAATGTTGCATGTCTGAATTGTGTCTTGTGCCTGTGTTTTTCCTTGTTGTGAATGTAGGCTAATCTATTATTCAGATACTTACTTTTCTGTGACACTTCTAAATGGTCATGTTCATGATTGTGGGTTCAGGAAATGTGATTTTATCAACGAAGTCTGGTAACTATTTCAAATTATGACATTTCAGAACACTTTCCTTTGTCTTCCCTCTCTTTCCCTTGGAGTAATGCATTACAGCCTCAGGGAGACACCAGGGCGCATCGGGTATCCTCACTACAGACTCACTCTACACATCACGCGACACTTTGCGTTCGCTCCAACAGCGAGTCTCAGACCATACATGTAGTTTTCGGGGTGAGAAGTCTGTCCACTTAAAATCCTTTTTTGTTTAATTATCATTTCATATTTATTTCCATTTTTTATTATTTCATGGCTGGATTACGTGGGCCAGGCAAGGCCAGGCATGGTATTACATGGGGCAGGCATGTTCTAATGGCTGTGGATGTATTGAGTCTGATGAAGACTGTTGAAGTAATTCAGCCATGAAACGCGTGTTCGTAACGAAAGCAGCGTAATGAGATTTGACAGGTCTAAATTAACACTTGCACTCTATTCCCTGCTCGTCTGTCATTCGTCTATTTTCTGCGCGTTAAGACAGGCGCGCCTACCATTCCACCGGATTCTCATTCTCCGCTCAGCCATCATTCGACGGATTTATAAGTGCAATGAAAGCTGGCACGCCCTTCAATTATCTACACCGCATTTATTCCCCGCTCACCTGCGCCAAGGCAGATACTCGCTTTCTCGCTCGTATTCTCGCCCTGCTTCTCGCACCCTTACTAGCCTCTCGTCGGAAAGGGAAGTCGCTGCGGAGTTGGACGTCCTGGCCTCCAGATCAGAGTTCGAAGGCTCTGCCCTCTCCTCCCAGCCCGGATCCCCTGCTCGGAGGGTCTGTAGTCTTCTCCAGCGCCTGGCTCACTCCTCTCCCGCCGCCTTGGCTTTGCTGACTCAGCCCATGACATCAACGCCGAGACGCCAGCACCAACCCAGCCGCTCTCTGAATCCTAGCCGCCCTCGATCTACTCGAACGCCCAGAGTTCCATCCACAGTTCTCCTACACCCGACCACAGAAGCCGCCGGGGTCGTGCTTTCAGTCGCTCCGACCGCCACATTCGATCTCGCCAAGATTCCTACACATCCAACCCCCAGCCCCACACCCATCCCTGGCCCCCACCCGGGTCGGTGCGCTCCCCCCCTCTGCGCGGTAGCCCAGCTCCACGGTTCTACAGCTCCGATACTGTTCACCAGCTCCAGTGGGAGCTACGCAGACGGAGCCTCTGATTCTCCTCTTCAGCAAGGATGTCAGCTGCCGCCCCCATCCCTCCCCTGCACCGCGTGCCGCCCTCCCTGCGGCTGTTCCCTCTCTCCAGCGATGGCGACAGTTTGGGTCAGGCCCCCACTCCAGTCTCCCCAGCCCCGTAAGCCTCCCCTCTGGCCACTCATGGTCTCGCCGGCCTGGCTACACCACCCGCTGCCCACCTCCAGCCCCTGTTTCCCACCCCCGTGGGACCATTGCACCCGCCACCAGCGCGGCCCTTCTTCCCCAGGCTTCTGCTGCCTTTGTTGCCACACCACAGGGGCTCGCAGCGCCGGCCCGCTTTCCTCCCCCCCTCCTCCGTGGAATCATGCCACAAGCTCCCCTCCCGGCTCTGAATCCAACCCTACCCCCGGCGGCCCCGGCTCTTTCCGCCTGCCTAGCTACACCCTCGGCTCCGCCGGCATGCTGCCTCCTCCTCCCCACGCCGGGGTCAACGATCCCCTTCCAGTGTCCCTGACACTCCGTCACCAGATCCTGGCAGGTGCGGATGTGGATCTGTACTCTCTCCTCTCTCTCTTCCCCGACCAGGGCCATCAGAGACGTTGACTATGGGTCCGTCAATGTCTCTTTAAAATCTACCGGTCCCGTCGCTTGGGTCCTGTCCATCCCCGAGTTCACGCACGCCTTCTCCTGCTACACCGACATCATCTGCTCTCTGTTTCCCCACCGCCAGCACGAGCTCAACGAATATCTCGCCGTGGTGGCGGGGCTAGCCGTGACCCGTGGCGGCACTCACTTCTACACGTACCACCGTCTCTTCTCTGCCAGATGCGCGGCCCGGGTCGGGTGGTGGAATCAGTGCCCTTATTGGGGCGCCCTCGATTTGGAGCTGCACAGCCACGTATTGCTAAATGTCCAGGCATCCACCTGTGCAGTTTGCTGCGCCTCCGACCACTGCTCGGCCGACTGTCCCATGGTCAAGGGTAACACGGGCAAGCCTCGCTCATCCACCCCGAAGACTGCATCTAAATCCACAACAGCCATGCCGGCTCAGCCCCAGTCTGCCGCGGTGCTTGAACCCTGCCAGGTGCAAGAGGTGTATCCTCGTCAAGTGTGCCACCGTTTTAATGTGTCCAGGTGTAATCTGCCCAACTGCCGTTTTCTACATGTGTGTAATTATTGTGCCGGTGCACACGCCCGCCTCATGTGCCGCGTGTATCAGCCTCCAAATAAAAGATTACGGCAACGCTATTTGAAGTCTCCTATACATCAGTGACGTGCAGTGAAGGGTATGGTAGGGTAGGCAGTAAATATAGAATATATATCTATTTATATATATATATATATATATTAACGGTGGGTTCGGTCCTCCCCCAGAAAAAAATGTATTTCTTAGATGCAATTTCCTGCATTTTAACCAAATCTGGAGAGTCACTATCAGCTAAAAACTTTTACAAAAGACTAAAAACTTTGAACAAATAGTCCCCTTTCATGCAGATCTGAAATGTAACGTGTGTGTGTGTGTGTGTGTGTGTGTGTGTGTGTTGTGAGTGTGTGTGTGTGTGTGTGTGTGTGTGTGTGTGTGTGTGAAGTGTGTGTGTGTGTGTGTGTGTGTGTGTGAGAGAGAGGGGGGCCTTATGCCACAAGGTATGGTTTGAATAGGCAAATAGGCCTTTTCACATAAACATGCTGATATGGTCTTTAATGTGCAACAAATTAGTAGGCCTATGTTTCTCTAAATACTGTAAATATAAAGTAGGCTATAAGATGCCATCAGTGCTTAACCACCACAGCTCTAATAACTAAATAAGTAAATAGGCTACACTTTTTAGACATTTGGACATTGTCAGTAGACCTAAATCTGAAACAATAAGTGAAAACATAATTTCAATTTCTTGAAAAGGCCAGCTACACTTATTTGTTTTGCCAAATTGCCAAATTAGCTCCAGGACCCATACTTTGTACACCTTTAAGGACCTGTAGGCCTACATTTTACAATAATAATTTAGAAAGCTACAACATTTTGGGGGAAAAGCTTTAACTTTTGGCTTTAGCAGTTGATTTTGTTGCTCTTCTGTTTATTCTGTTGCAAATGCCAGGGTGTTTCACATGGATGGAGGGTGGCACAGTGTAGCCTACTTTTGAAGATAAAATGTCTAGTTCACCAACTGTGAATCACACCATAGCATGTGAGGGGGAAACGATTTACATTTAGCAATAAACCAACCTAGGTAACAGCTCCTGCCTCACTGCCGCGTTTTGTGCTGATAATCAAACACTCACAGACAAGAAGGAAAGTAGGCAAGGGGGCGGATTGCTTGCAAACATGACCCGTGCATTCAGACAGTATCGAGTAAACCAACGAAACCACTTCTGAGACTCATTCTTGTGCGTGATAGTATTCTCAAACACTTCAGCTACAGTTGTGCAAGGTGTTTCAAATTAAGTCAATTTGTGAGTGCGGAAGCACTCCGAGAAACCATTCCCAGTCAATCGTCCTGTTCCACGTTGATCTCGACTCGCACACCGCGCACTTCAAAAGAACGCAGCTGCACTTGCTAACAGGCTCCACACAACTCACGCATTGCGTAGTCATCATCATAATAAATTAGGGAAATGGAGTCATGTCGTACGCTCAAAAAACAATCTCGCGTCCATAGTAACACACACACACGGTCTATTCATGTCCACCACCGCACAACCTATCTTCAATGTCAACACCCTGACAAACGGTGACAACAAAAGGCACCACGAAAAAACTTGAGCATGTTCATGTTAAAAGGCTACCCGCAGCATAATAATTAGATGAATCTTACCTTAAAGCAGAATCACAAGTAGGCTGTGTTTTTCATGCAAGCTAGTTCCATTAAAAGCCCGGGGTGGTTGACATGATGAAGACATTTTGTCCCAGTGCAAACTACTTGAAGCTGCTACCCATCTGATGTTGAATATTTCCACAATGCAGCGATTGCAAACGGCTCAGCTGTCTGTCACTTGAACCGTCTTTCTTGCTACTTCTCGGCATTTTTTAAAATAATAAAGACAAAAAGCCAAAGACTGCCATGTTTTCTTTCCGATACGGCTAGAGATTTGAACAAGCCTTGCCTTGCTAGTTGTTGCTATCATAGCTGCCTGTAGGGCAGAAATTGGCTACTACCTGAATTGTAACAATTTTTCATTTTGGGCGCTGTGATTGGCTCACATACTCCCGCCACAGAGTAAAGGCTCTGCTTTTAGTCCCATTGACAAGCTATGTGACAACTTAATACGCATGCGCAAACTTTTACATTGACAGCATTGAAGGCAGGGTAGGCAGAGGAAAAGCGAGCCTTACCGGGCTGCCTGGCTGGCATTCGAAAGCTCTGCTTTCAGCCTGTCTCTGCTACCAGCCGGGACTGCGCGTTGCCACGGCAACCTGCCCAAGCCTGAGCGCTTTGCTTCCTGCGATTAGGTTTTTGATCGTTGTCCTGTGTATACTGTACTTTAAACAGCTCATAATTTATGCTGAATCAATGTTATTGTTGTGTAGGCCTATGTGAACTCTGAAGAATATTTTTTTAAACACGTGTTTTTTTAAACACGTATTTTTAAGACATTTATCCCAGGGTAGGCACTGCCTACCCTGCCTACCCTGACCGCACGTCTCTGCTATACATACATTTTGAATATTTATAAACTTTTAAGAGCGCGCACAGCCAGGGATTCCAAAATGCTAGGTGGCCAGGTGTTTATCATTGGAAGTGCCATTGGAGCCCTGCACAGTGTATGACAAGAATCTGTTGTCTTCTCGGCTGGCGGTATTATCCACTTACTCACACGCTGTAATGTCGGTGACACCGTTTAGAAGAACATACCATCATGACGCTCAGAATTCTTTGCCATGTGCTCTGAAAAACAGAATATTGTGTTGCAAAGTGTTAGCCACTGCTGACAAGGCAGGCTTTCGCGGTCGGCGGCCTCTGATTGTTTGGAAGCTGCCATCACTCAAACGTCCTCCTCACGTGTGATTGGTGTGATACAATAAAACTTAATTTACAAAGCATAGGAATCGATTCTGGTGTACTCACGGCAAGATGTTATCCCAGAATTGAGTTGGTAGCAGTGCAGAGACCACAGAGACCGCAACAACATCCAGCCGACGAGAAAACTGGTTCTAACCACGCACTACACTGCTCCAATGGAACTTCCAATGTTAAACACCTAGCTGCCTAGCATTTTGGAATCCCTGGCTGCGTACGCATTCTTCTGTGTACAAACAGCTGGAACCAATGTATTGTTGTGTCTGCCTTAGCTACTGAGTTTGCTAACCATCCCAACGGAGAATTCACATAATTTCTGCTGTCCTGCCTGTTAAGTCATGGGTTCCATCCTGGCATTCCGCTATGCTTCGTCATTCATATGCAACAACCTCCTGAGTGTCTGCTGTCCACGACTCTGATGTGGTCTCAAAGCTTCTGGCTTCAGAGGTCAAATCAGGGTTCATGATCGGGCCATTTTCCACGCATCCCTGTCCGTGCTACCGCGTGAACCCCATAAGAATAGCCACACGTAAATTTGCGGGTAAAAAGAAGTTCATCGTGGACATATCTGCACCCCACGACATCCTGGTTCCGAGCATTAATTCCCCCATACCCATAGAAGACTACGCCGTGTGTTACCAGACAGTGGACGATGCCGTGCACCTGGTCAAACTGGCCGGTTGCAATAGCTGGCTGTTCAAGGCTGACATCACAGCGCTTTCAAAGTCATGCCCATCGACCCCGATTTTTGGCACCTTTTCAGCGTCCACTGGCGCAGACTGTTTTACTTCGCAGTCCGCCTAACCTTCGGCCGCAGCAGCCCAAAGATATTCAACACTTTTTCCGAAGCCCTATGCTGGATTTTATCAAACAATTACAACACAAAGCTCTTAGTTCATCTCTTGGATGACTTCTTAACTGTCACACCTCTGTCCGACCCCCCCTCTGCTGGCCGTGAGAGGGTGCTCGGAGTTGTCAATAAACTTGGCGTGCCAATCTACGAGGAGAAGACATGCTGTCCCACCCACTCCCTGGAATTTCTGGGGATTATCGTGGATTCGATGTGGAACATAGAATGACCATTCCATTGTAGGAAAAACATGCGCAGGGCAGGGACGGAATGAGCCACCGTTAGGAGGTTGGAAACGAAAGCCCTACCCTGAGGGATGACGCAAATTGCAAAGTTGACGTGACCCAATATAGACAAAAGTGCCTGCTTGTTAGTAGAGGAGGCAGCGAGAAACCCGTTGATGGCCGTGATGATCCGATCCACTTTCTCCTTGGGTAGCGCAGTGAAGAACCCTACGAAGACAACCTCTCTTCTCCCGAGGACATCCAGCTTTTCACAGACGCCACACCCTCGGTAGGGTTCAGGGATTATTATGACAGGCACTGGTTCGCCAGCCCGTGGCTGCCCGAGCTGTCTTCTCTGTCACCGGACATGGCTTCGTCAGCCGCATTCGAGGTGTATCCCGTCATTATTGCCACACTACTCCGGGCCAGTTCCTGGTCCAATATGAACATCCTCATCCACTGCGACAATGGAGCAGCCGTCTTCACCATTAACAAGTGCCGCTCTCGCGCACTGCTGATATCTCGGTTTGTCAGCCGTTTGTCCCTGGTATTCATAACGACTTTGCTGACTTCCAACGGCCTTGCGGAGCTGACAATCAAGACGCTTGGCCACTGGTCCTCAGATGCCTACCAACTATACGTACATCCGTTCTAATCCCTCTGAGTTTAGGAAAGCTCAGCTGGTTCTCGGCTCGTGAATTCACTCGCTAGGTCCTGGCTTTGGTTGCAGTGTTTGGGGTGCTTAGTTACCTCTCTCCTTTCTATTTGTTATTGGCTTTTTTGGGGTGTCCGCTCAGAGCTCGCACATATTCGCGGGAGCGGGTATTGTCCGAGCTCTCAGTTGGAGCCCCGTACTCCTGAGGCCAAGAATCGTTTTTTAAACTGTACTGGCCACGCAAGGCCACGCCTTGGTGTGAATTCTGCCTCAGTTGGAGCCCCGTACTCCCGAGCCCATGAATCGTTTTTTAAACATAGCCAGCATCGGGCTCGGTAGCAAATTCAGCACCATGGCCTGCAACCTTGTCCAATAAGCTATTTTGCTATTTGCTTTTAACTTACACTTCTTGAGTGCAGTGGTCCACCGACCCCGTAAAGCACTTAATGATCGCCATGTGAACAGCGGTTCTCCTGCAAGAAACCCAGGATCACGAAGATGTAGGCCTATGCATACACAGGCTACTGAATTCTAATTTCAGATAGTGCACTAATTAAATAATAAAAAAACAAAAAAGGATTTTAAGTGTGCGGATTTCTCACTCCGAAAACTACAGTCAGCCTTTGCCCTGCACCTTTTCCTGGGATGTGCACAATCTTCTCTTTCAACTCAGTCAATACACAGCACGTGCCCACAAAGCGGCCTGGCAGTCAGCAGAAACGCCAGCACAGGAAGAGGTAATCGTTCCAGGTAAATAGACTCATGGCCGCCTACCACTCTCTGTCAAGGAAGGGGCGTCACCAAGCAGGTGCTTTTTACAGGCTATGCTTTCTTAACAGAGCCATTTGCCACTGCTTCATGTGTCAGCCATATTAAATCATATTATATCAATATTATTATATCAAATTATTATTATATTATATTATTATATCAAATTACATCATTCATCTCTACCTATAGCCCAAGGGCAGGATCAGGTTAGTGTGAAGTATTAGTCTTCATGATTCATACATGAATAAATATATTATATAAATAAAATAGAAATGCCTAAAATAGACAGCAAGATAGGCTGCTGTATTTCCAGCTGAAGACACTAAGCATTTGTTTTCTCTGCTTTAGGTAGACCTATGTGTTATTTCTCACAAGGAAAAAAAGGTTTAATGTTTAAGAATATCTGAACTACTGGCAACATTTCCCTCTGACTGAAACTAGTCTTGAATGATGATACCAAACAGTAAGTTCAGGTTATTTTGCACCATATTCTCCCATTATTCTTGGTTTGATCTGTTATTTTAGATGATTGTAAGTTGCTAATTATTAGTAGATATTTGGTCAGCATAACATACAAGGTTACTAGTGCCATAAACTTTAAATATGGTGGTAATTTAAACTCTAATAGAACCTGTAACACAGGAACTAGAAAGATAACACAGGATATCTTGGGAATAGGCCTACGTAGGTCTATAAAAACTACAGAATTTCAGGCTTCAATAGCGCCATCACATTTTAAAAAAATAACTGCTTCAGCACTGCAACACAATATTAGTAGTTTACATTTCTAAAGATAAATCACATACCGTATTTGAACTTCATAGACGCCTGTGAAACATATTTTTCGCCAATGGAGATCTCAGCATGCCACTCCTCAATTCACCCACTCTGGGTTAATCATTATTCAAGAAACAAGTACTGTAAAGTCAAGCACAGAATAGTTGAGCTACCCCAGTCTCGTGCCTGACTCTATGGCAGGGGTGGGGAACCTACTGCATGTCTCAAGGCCCATTTATGGCCCTTGAGGCCGTTTTATCCAGCCGCAGACATCATTTTAATGTTAGGCTATGCAGCTTCACATGAAATATGACATATTTTGTAAAGGAATTTTAGAAATTACAGCAATACAAGCGGATTCCAAAAATGTTGGGAGACTTGGCTCTTATTGCAGGGGTCCCCAAACTAAGGCCCGGGGGCCGGATGCGGTCCGCCATGCCCCTTTGACCGGCCCTCCACCTCTCTGCACCTCACCATTTGAACTGGTCCAAAGAAGCAATCCTCACAGAGGAAAAAAAAAAGATAAAATATATTTTTAAAATATTTTATGTTGTTTATAGACAGGCCTTCCTACAGTTTAATTGTCACTAACCTAGTATGAATAACCAGAAGTTTCTAGTCTAGATAGTTTCTCATCTCACTGTAAACAGGCCTACCATTTCTATTGTATCGCTCATAAACTGTAAATCACTATATTTGTCTAACCTTTCCTTGCTATTTTTACATGGTTAAAAGCAAAACCTGTGGTATTTCAAATTGATGAACTTTTTTGTGCTATAAATTATGGGCTATAACAGGCAGTGGCCTAGTATACAGCCCACATGATTGATCCCGGCCTCTGATCACAGCCAGGAACGATAATGTGGCCCCCAGAGAAAAAGTTTGGGGATCCCTGTCTTATTGTTGAGTGCTGTACAACAAGTGTGTGTGTGTGAGTGAGAGAGAGGGGGGGGGGGTGCGCGCGTGCCAGCATGCATGGGCTTTAATGCATAACATAAAAACAACTTACTTCATACATTCTGGTGGTGTCCAAGGGCTTCTTGAATAAATAGTGAGGCCAACGCCGCAGAGCAGAATCCCTGTCCTTTCATTTGTGTCCTGTAGCAGAAAAAGAATAAATAAGTATGAATATTAGTTATTGGGATTTCACTGTGAAAATATATAGGCCTAGTACAATTGGCATCCATGTTTACAACTCTCGGCTCATACCTTCAAATGACAGTCCAAAAAGCTTTTCAGTGGCGGCTTCTTCCCTCACTTGATGCACTTCATACACATCGAGTAGGCCTAATGCTGGTGTCAGGTCGATGAAGGAATGGCTGAACCTACCGTACAATTCTACCCAACCCAAAGCAAAGAGGAAAAGAAAGACAAAAAAAGTTTGAACGTTTTGCATACAACATGCATGCATGAGCTTTAATTCACAGTATTTTGATGAAGCCTAATCCATGTTATAGCCTATATCACAATGCAGTTATTAAACTAACAATACGGCCATTTAGGAATTGTGTAAATAGGCTACAACAATCAAGGAGTTACAAACTGCGTGATGTCAAATGAATTCAGCTCAAGGTGAGCTAATAGCACAACACAATGTTTGCTGTCGGCGGCACAACATGGATACGGTGATTATTAAGCCATCAGAAATTGATTGGAAACAATCGAACACATCATGTACATCACACTCGCACCTATACCTAGCTTTTTTGGCGAATGTTATACAAATCACAGTGCTAGTCGACTAGAAACTACCTTTGTTTCTGTCCCGTGTTGATAGGGTTTGGGATGTTAGCATCATAAAAGATTATCACCATTACTGCTAACGCCGCTAAAATTGACTCAAATAGCCCGATCATGACACATTTTGAGTGGGTTCATCAAAAGCTTATGATGCCAGCCACAAAGACAGCAGCAAGTTAGCGCGATGCTGCGGTGTTATGATACAGTGCTCGGCCAAGCCATTTCACGACACAACAGAGGAGGTAATTAACTCACTGGACTAAAACGCTGAAAGAGTAGTGGCGACGGCGAGTGAGTGTATTTTACTTCTACCATAGTATTAAGTTAAATAATTACTTACCATCATTGAATGATCAAGTCACGACAGTGCAGTGTTGGACGAGACGCGACACAGGCGGATAGTTGAGTTCAGCTGAGGTAAACTAAAGAACGGTCTCTCTCTCTGAGGGTTCCAAAGTGACAGTTGGGAAACAAATTCAGTTTTGGCGCGTCCGGATTGCTTTATGTGGCCCGCACCCGCCACTCTCCTTCAAATCGGACTGAATTATTTCATTATGGCGCGTCCGGATTGCTTATACAGGCCCGCATCCGCCAGGAGTCTTCAAAACTGACTGTCAAACTACTGGTCCGGATCGGAGCTGCCGCTGATCAGCAAAATGACTGTGACTGCTATGCGGATCTGCTGACTTGAAAACGGACCCGGCCCAAATCTAATTGCTGTCTGGGTTGTGAATAAAAGCAAAATACTGTCATTTTCAAAACATTCAATCCATGCATAAGATGCACAATAGCACAATGTCAATATACGGTATCCACTGTTAAAGCCAGGAAAAAGTATTGTTTTATGGAAATAAGAGTTCATTAAAAATTTGACCCATGCAACAAATCTCAAAAAAGTTGGGACAGGGCCAAAACATGTTGTAATAGTTGGATAATTCTAAAAAAATAACACAAGGAAGAACATTTTAAAAGGAACTATATTGACTGCCAACATGAATGCACAAATAAAAGACCATCACAGAGAGGCTGTGTCACTCAGAAGCGAAGATGATGAGGGACTGAATACTGATCTATTACACAGAAAGATTGAATTATCAAAATGGCAGGCATATAAGGCCCATTGCCATAATGTAGAGTTCTCTGAAATCATTGTATGAGATCATGACGAACCCATTGTCATTGTGCAAAATATGACACTCCAACAATGCTGTTGAAAAGTTAACCATAAACACAACGCTTGATAAATGCATATGATGCAGACATTTAACAGTGTTGCATGTGGCAAAGTTTGTTCCAGATGGACCTAGATGTCCTCTGACTACTGAATATAAAATATTTCATCCTGTTTTAAATCATTGAATCATGCAGTCTCCACACACACACACACACACACACACACACACACACACTATAAACAAATAATCACATAAGCTGAGGTGTCATTTTATGAAGAGACGCCAGTCTCCACCTTAGTTGTCAGTCTACATCACACACATGGGAGGTGCTGACCGGTTTGAGTTGAGTCCTGACCTGTTTGAGATTCCTCTGGATGTTTCTGTCTGACACCCCTGGGTAGGGTATCACCGTTGATAGACTCTGTGAAAGGAAACTACAGACTGTTCATAGTACTTGACTTAGATACACTATCAAAACGTAAGTATATTCCCTCAAAATGTACTTTATTCTCCAAATTGCCTTGACGTTGGAAATAACACCTCATGTTCCCTCCTCCCATAAGGTAAAGTATCACTACTATGGTAGGCCACCTGCTGAGCTAAATGGCAACATAGGAGAGGTACTAGCAGAGGAACTGTCTACGCAATCTCAAATTAAAATTGTGTCGGCATAAGATCCCTCCCCTGCAGCCTTAAGATTTGATAACTCTCAGATAAGTAGAACTACACACTCTTCCTAGGCTAGGTCTTGATGTTAAGAAATTAGGCTATGTTATGATCCCTTCAAGCATGATCTTTTTTTTAAGGACCTTTAATACTGTCTTTGTGCGTGTGTGCCCACTCTCACATGAACCCTCTGTGGCAGCCTCCAGAGCTGGTGTGTGAATGTGGGAATGTGTGTGTGTATGTATGTGTATTTTGAAAGTGTTTTGAGTCAACTTAATAGTTGTCATACTGCACTAAATACATATTGTACCAACATGCGTTACTGAACATTAGTTTCACTGGCTATGTCCTCAGGGTCAATGGCCATGTGATTATTTCATTTTACTTGAGTAGGACAGATTGAATTTCCTGCACCTTGTTCTGTCTTGCCTGTGTTGCCTTAGCTGTAACCTGATTTTTTGTTTGTTTTTAATAGACACCTCTGCGGATACACAACCATGCTTCACTTTTATGAGAGCTCTTTGCACATTATGCATTACACATAACATATCCCTTTTCATGAAATCCAAGACATAAAATGACTTTCCATTACTATTAACCCCAAGGTCAGCATGCTCTACTGCCCAACACTCACAAGGGGGCAGCACATAACTACAGTATAAGATGATAGAAAATGAATGGGGTTTTTATCTCTGGTGAGTTCGAATGTCCATACCACTAAAACACCAAAACGTGGCATGGAAATCTACAGAGTATACACTGTGTGCAGAATTATTAGGCAAACAAGTTTTTTGACAATATCGTCCATTTTATGCATATTGTCCGCCACCACCCTTTATGGACATGAACAGCTATTGGTTTTAAGCATTCCAGGTCATGCATATTGGTATAATAAGAGACAGTGTGATCGAAGGAGCCCAATACCCTATATCAGGGCAAAATTAGTGTGCATAATTATTAGGCAACTTTGTTTTCCTCTGGGAAAATGAGCCACAAAAGAGATCTAACAAACTCTGTAAAGACTATAAACAATTTTGAAGTCTTCTAGAGGGGTGTGGCTGTCTTGAAATATTGGTCACATCCATCTAATGCACCGTTACAAAGTAACTGCCAGATTGAGAAGAATTGAAGATGAAACTTCCACAAAACTATTACCCTGCAGTGCTGGTATATTCCAGAACTGAAACCTACAAACCCCAACTCCGATGAAGTTGGGACGTTTGGTAAACAGTGAATAAAATCAAAATGCTATCATTTTCAAAACATTCAATCTTTTCATTAGATGGAGAATAGTGAAAAGACAACATATTAAGTGTTAAAACCGAGAAAAAATATTGTTTTGGGGGACATATGTACTCATTTCTAATTTGATAAATCCAACACGTCTCAAAAGAGATGGGACGGGGACAATAAATGGCAGCAAATGTCGAGGAAGACTAAAAACAAAACAAAAGACAACACTTAACAGTTAAATACATTAACCGATGAGATGATTTTATATAAAAAACAGTGTTAATTCCTATCTTGGACATGATTTTACCAGCTTAAATGGTGGGTGTATTCCTTGTCATGTTTTGCAATGTTTTCCTTTCTGTAGTGCTTACAGTGTGACAGGTCTTGACCAAAAACCCACCATTTTATCACCTCCTGGTCCTTATGATGGAGCCAAACTGTTAAAACATAGTAGAGAATGCAATTTGACCTTACTATGTGGCAGTAATCGAAGATCTCCCTTCAAAATATAATGCATGAGTGGCTTTTCATGCTGTTTAAAACCCATTTATACCATTCAGCACTGTATTTAACTCTACAGTTGAGTGAGAACATCTTAACCAATGCACTACTGCACCCGCATGCCATCATGGAGGCTGAATTTTGAAGTTAACACTAACACAAGTTGGATGGTCCATTTTCACTGTAGCACAGGATGTGCAATGCTCTGTTATTGTCAAAAGAATGGACTTCTACAACTTCTGCTGACTTCTGTAAGCAAAGGACAGTTTCCCATGTCGTCTGGGTCTATTTCAAGTGAGCTCAGGTGCTTAGGAGAATGTTACACCCCTGTATCATTTGCATGCATTAAGCATTCTTAATATGGTCAATTTTCAATAGCTCTAATTCCTGGAGTGCTAGAGTGAGACTACAGCCAATATATATTTCATGATGTCATGAACCTATACAATGATTTTATTAACAAAAATATGTCTTATATACACTCAATCGTGGTAAATCAAAGGGAATTCAAAAATGTATGTAATAACTATGGTAATTATTCCCTTTGCATCTTTAATTCTGAGTGACTCAGCCTCTCTGTGATGATCTTATACCTGGACACCTATATTGTCCGTCAGTACAATTCATTTTGAAATGTTCTTCTTTGTTGTTTTATCTTATTTGGATGTTTACTAAATTTCACTGATCCCCGTCCCAACTCTTTTGAGACGTGTTGGATTTATCAAATTAGAAATGAGTACATATGTCCCCCATAGCAATATTTTTTTCTCGGTTTTAACACTTAATATGTTGTCTTTTCACTATTCTCCATCTAATGAATAGATTGAATGTTTTGAAAATGATAGCATTTTGATTTTATTCACTGTTTACCAAACGTCCCAACTTCATCGGAGTTGGGGTTTGTACATCGACTGTCCACAAGAACATATTCAGCACTCAGAGACATGACCAAGGTAAAACAGGCTGAAACCTGAAGACCACTCAACAAGTAACTTAAGTCAAGACTGGGTCAAGAAATGTCTTTAGACATTTTTTTCAATGGTTTTATGAACTAGTGAAAGTGACTGTTAATGGACCAGGTTGATGAGCCTATGGCTAGATCAGTAATGTGCACACTCAGATCAGTTGCTGAGTTCCACTCAAATACCAGCAGATTACTGCATAAATACCATTGTCTTCGTAAAAGATGCAATTTTCTCCCTCTAAAAGATCCAGCCATAGGTTCATCCACCCTGTCTGTCAAGAGTCACTTTCCCAAGTCCATAAAACCTTAGAAAATGTTGTCCCCAGGTATTTTTGCCCCCGTTTTGACTTAATGAACTTGTTGAATGGTTGTCTGGTGTCATCCCTTCTTACCTTGGCCATGTCTCTGAGCGCTCAATACCCTGTTTTTCTGGACACTCTGTGTTGGTTTCTGTTCTGGAATATGATAGGACTGCAGGGTAATATTTTTTTGTAGTTTCACGTTAAATTCTTCTCAATGTTTGGCAGTAACATTTCTTAAGAGACTGATGACTTGGTCACGTTTGCACAGAACTATCAGATGCACCGTTACAAACATCTTGCAAATTTCAAGACAGCCACATCCCTCTAGAACACTTCAAAATTGTTTATAGACATTTCAGAGTTTGTTAGGTCTATTTTGTGGCCCATTTTCCCAGAAGAAAACAAAGTTGCCTAATAATTATGCTCACCTGATACAAGGTGTTGGGCACCTTCGACCACACCCCCATCTTATTATACAAATATACATGACCTGGAATGCTTAAATCAAATAGGTTTTCATGTTCATATAGATTGCTGTTGGAAAATATGCATAAAAAAAGACAAAATGGTCAAAAAACATGTTTGCCTAATAATTCTGCACACAATGTATTGAAGAGTGAAGTGTGGGTCACCAGATGTGGGTCACCAGCAATGCCTCTGCCATCACTTTGTCGGAGCCAATGTGCGGAGTCCCTTACAGCTGGACGGAAAAAAAGACTAATTTTTGCCTTCATGTTAGGATGATTCTCATGACTCTCCTACAGAAATGTACCAATCCATCATTTAGCCTGTGCAAGTAAGTCATATTGCTGTGTGACAACCTTTAGAAAAGTTATTCTGTCTTGTGTCCTCATGTTGAAGTTGAGCTATAAACCCTACGCTTAATTCGATGAAAACGCTGTGTTGATTTTCATGTACTTACAGCATGATGATTATCTGGCACCATGGTCAGTTTTGCTGTCCATCTGAGTTCCACACTATGTAAGCCGTGTGTGAATATCCAGGAGCAAACAAGAATCCAACTGACCTCTTCAATGTCCTACTGCTGAATGAGTATCTGTATTCAGGTGAGGTTTTAGAATCATCTCCATGGACACATCATACAGTTCTAATGACATCATACTATGTCACAGACAAGTGCACATTGGAATCCAGGGGCAGCATAACATGCATCTGTCCAAGAGACCACCTTGGCTTAGAGATCACCCTAAGGTGAATCTGACTTGAGTCCTGTGTTGAGCCTACAAAGGCAAAGTGCAGTGACTACATATTTTGTCAAACTTGACAACATCCAACCCACAACCAATGCTTTGAAGGCATTTGGACTACCGGTATGTCAGTTTCAGTCACTTGAAGGGCTGTATAAAACAAGAATAAAACAACACCTTTAGAGTAGAATACTCTACTCTACTATAAAGGTGTAGGAGCTCAAGATCATTCTCTCTCTCTATCTGTGTGTGTGTGTCTGTGTGTGAGTGCGCGCCTTATGACTGTGTATCTGTGTACAGCTATCAGGAACTTGTACAAAGGCAAAGCGGAAAGCGCAGTAACTATGGCATTTCAAGTGAGAAAATAACTTTTGAATTGTGCTTTTGCGAGATTTTGAATAAAACATACGTCGTCAATGACGTCTTGACTTGCATCATGAGGAAGACACACTCTCTCCACCACTTGCAAACGGACACATGCCGACACACAGACGCTCACAAACCTGCGTGCGCACACACTGAAGCAGTGGAGACAATTGGATGTTACATAAACTTTTATGGATTTTTTTAAGTTAATTCCAAAAAACTCACCTTGTTACAAAAAGAAAAAAGAATTCAGAACAAACAAAAAATAATAACAGCACATAAGAGTAAGTTGTGCCATCAACTACTCAGATCATAATTCATATACTGAAACACACACACACGCACACACACACACACACACACACACACAAAACACACTCTAAAAAGCCTCCCAATGGTCCTCTTCAGTCTTTTTTTCTTTCAGTTCGTCCACAGGGAGGACGGCGTGTCCTTCTGATATCTTTGTGTAGTCTCTCTGAGAAATGTGACGTTTGGTATCCCCTCAGCACATTACCAGCCTCTCAGTCAGTTCTTACAGCAAAATCAACTCCAACACGATAGACAAAAGGCCAAAAGACACAGATATGTGTACACACATGTACACACCTCAACTCCATTCAGACCTAACTACAACTCTCCCTCGCACACACAGCAACACACACACACTCTTCTATTCACTCTCTTTCATGCACATTATTTCAAGTACACACTCTCGAACTCTCTCTCACACATCATTTCAAATTACACTCTTCCACCCAGCCACACAAAAACAATCACACAAAAAACACACACACACACACACACACACACACACACACACACACACACACACACACACACACACACACACACACACACACAACTGATGAATGAGTGAGCTGGTGACAGAGTGACCATGGGGGGTGACTTCTCTCGCCCACAGCCAGCCAGGTGGCCTCCCAGGGGCCTGACGGCCAAGTCCTGTTCCCGGATCAGAAGAGTCAGTCCTGGGTCATGCTTTAGAGTGGACCCCACAGCAGGGGGAGTCTCCTTATTTAAGATGACTTTAGAGAGAGAAACTGGTTCATGATGGGATGCGTGAGTTTGGTCAGATCTAGACTGAACCGGTTCCCTGTGGTTAATTCTGCTAAACATCCCAGATCAGATCAGGGCCTTCGCCATACATGCGCTCCCTCAGCTCTTTCCAGCATTTTCCATTCACAAGTCATCTGTGAAGGAGGAGAAGAGTGGAAGAAGAGAAGAGAATTCTTTTTTGAAAAGTTTGAAAGATGACACATTTTCAACATATAACAGCACAAGCTTAATATATACATTTTAGCGGTCCTGCATTACGTGTCAGATATGCAAAACTTGCTAGTGTTGATGTCAAAATAAATAACTGGTATTAACATTTTTGTGTTTTGAGTGCTCATCACATGTAGTTGCAGGTGGCACCACTCAGTCAACATATGGTCATGAACAGTACACCGCATCTTCCTCAACCATAATCCTCTCCACAGCGTCTACACAGTAAATCCTTCAGTCTCCAAACCCATTTCAGATTGGTAGAGTTCTCCATGGTTACCAGGTGCTTTGCTCTATGTGGATCATACTGGAAATATCCACCACCCTCCCAGTTTATCTGTACTAGTCAGCACCTACATGCCACCCCACTGACACATTCCTCTCCTCCACACACCTTCAGAGTTTCTCTGCCTACTTCCATTCTTCTCTTTCAAGCTGTCCAAGTCCTGACATTTTCAAATGTACATTTGCTCTTCAGTGTTTCCTGCATAATTGTCTTTAGTCAAGGTGGCGGGTGGTTAGCCAGTTTTAAAAACACACCGCCATCATCACTGGAAAAGCCTTCTTGTACAATCTCATATGACACATGGCACTGAAACTCCTAATATTATATTTTTTTTTGTTAAAGGGACACTGTGTGAGATTTTTAGTTGTTTATTTCCAGAATTCATGCTGCCCATTCACTAATGTTACATTTTTCATGAATTCTTACCACCAACATCATACTCTAAGTATTCATTATGACTGGAAAAATTGCACTTTTCATCAATGGAAAGGGGGATCTTCTCCATGGTCCGCCATTTTGAATTTCCAAAAATAGCCATTTTTAGCTGCAAAAATGACTGTACTTGGACCATACTAGAAAATATTTGTTTATGACTTAGTAAACGTTCATGTAAAGATCAAATTTGGCAATAGGCAGCCCAGTTTCAATGAGCAGCATAGTTTCAGTAGCTTTTTTGACCATTTCCTGCACAGTGTCCCTTTAAAGCAACAATAGATGGTAGGTGTTTGTTGTCAAGGTGTTGTGCTGGAGGAGGAAGCCCTGCCCTTTGAGCCCACCCCTTCCACTATATTCTCACTCATATGCAAGGATAGACAAACAGACATAAGACAGAAGCTCCCTCACACATGCATGCATTGTACATATGTAGCTGAGGTGTTCTCGCTCAGTCCGCCCCTCAGGTCTCGAACTCGCCACCTCCTAGTCCAGTGATTCTCAACTGGTGGGTCGGGACCCAAAAGTGGGTCGCGGAGGGTTCCTGGGTGGGTCGCGGAGCTGTGATGCAATGGACTAAAAATGACTATGATGTCGAAGACAGAGTGAAACATGGTTAATGGGCCTTTTCCTCTCCACTACTTCGTAAGACACATTGTATATCAGCATACAATGCAAATAATAGTGCATATTATGAAATGCATGGTAATATTTTTTTATTATTATTGGAAGAATCTGACGGTGCGCCACACAGTTTGGGTCACAATGTATTAACCACAGGAAATTGTGGGTCTCAAGACTATTCCAGTTGAGAACCACTGTCCTAGTCAACGCAACAGTTGGGATATGAGAGGCACCACATGATACCGCTGAGCTAAAGGACCAGTCCAATAGCTCAGCGCTACCGATACCGTATGAGGCTTTGGGGGGGGGGGAGGTTTACTAACGTTCCACGCTACACTCTGCTAGTTGGCCTTCGTTACACAGACCCATGCTGTGCTCACCTCACTGTCCCTTGGTGGCCATGCTTCTCCTCTGCTGTGACAGGCTGTAGATCTCCTGCAGATGCTTCTTCTGGTCTTCACTTAGCGGCGCCGTCAAACCCTGGTACCAGCTCACGTCTGAGCTCTGCACACCTGCAGCACACACACACACCCCCCCAACACATGTCAAATACTTACAGTATATACAGATGTGCATGTGTGGTTGGTGTGTGTGTGTGTGTATGGTTTGTGTAAGAGACTGAGCAAGAGAATGTAGGCAAAGATTGGTGTAATCTGGTGAACTACTAATTGCCCAAATTGTGAATCAAATTGCATGAAAAAAAGAGTATTAACCCATTGACGCCTAAGGCAAAAAAGGGTGCTGAATGCCTGAGCCCTTTTTAAGAAAAGCTGCCTCAGCCTACAAAAAACCTAAATATCTCAGCTTATGAAGCACATAAAAAATATGCACTAAGTTGCATTTAAATGCTAAGACCCTCGTCTTTCATTAGAATGTGTTTATTCATCTCAAACAAACAGAGATTTTTAATAAAGTTGTCTCAAATCTCATGAGCCTGAATGTTGCGTAATGCAGCTCCAGGCGCCAGGGCCAATGTTGCGCAACGCAACATCAGGCATCAATGACTTGACTTGACTTGACTTGAAAGCTTTAATGTCCTTTAAAAAGGCAATTTGATTTACAGCACAGCAGAATGAATGGCATAAAAACATATAGGCCTACAATAAAACACATACAGTACAACAAATACACTCAATAAATAGCTAAACATATAGTTACTATGTAAATAAATACGTAATAAATACAGACCACTGGTCAAATGCATCCATTAACCCAATATGAAAGTCCATAATGTCATGAATGCATCTCCCACATCTTGTTCAATTCGTTAATTGCCATGGGGATGAAGGAGTTCTTTGCTCTATTCGTTCTAATATTGGGGTATCTATACCTGCGTCCTGAAGGGAGTGTTTGGAACTTAACTGAGAGGGGGTGGGTAGTGTCAGTACAAACTTTATCCGCTTTCTTTGTTAATCTATCTAAATAAAGTTTATGAAGCTCATTTTGCTGACGCCCCATTATTTTCCCACATGTTTTCACAATTTTACCCAGTTTACTTTTGTGCGTCACTTTAGAGTGACCATACCAGCATACCATACCATAGGAGAGAACGCTTTCAAAAAAAGACTTGTAAAATAAGGTTAAAATGGTGTTGTCAACATTAAAAAAGTTAAGTTTCCTTAGGAAATACAAACGTTGTTGACCCTTTTTGTAAATTGCATCTGCACAACTGTCCCATGACAACTTGTGGTCTATAATCAGACCAAGGTATTTATAATCAGTCACCACTTCAATCTCCTCTCCTCCAATAATTGAGGGGGGAGTTGGTAATGCTTTTTGTCTAAAATCAAAGATAATCTCTTTTGTTTTTGAAATGTTGAGGTGCAGGTTAGACCTCTTCGAACAGTTGACAAATTCCTCCAGTACTGGACCATGCGTGGTTTCATTGTGGTTCAGCAGGCTTACCACGGCTGTGTCATCCGCATACTTAATTATGTGGCAGCCAGGGTGACTACTACGACAGCTGTCAGTATACAAAATAAAAAGCAAGGGTGAGAGAACACTACCTTGTGGAGTTCCGATAGAGGTAAGTCGCACATCTGACAAGATGTTGCCTACCTTCACCTGCTGTGCTCTGCCCTGCAGAAAGTCCATAGTCCAATTAATCAATTTAAAATCAAAACAAAAGTCTTTTTTCAGTCTTTCAGCTAAAATGTGTGGGTGTATAGTATTAAAAGCTGAAGAGAAGTCAGCAAAGAGGACACGAGCATGTGTCTTAGCACCTTCCAGATGCATATAAATATAATCCAAGAGTGTGAGAATGGCATCGTCTGTTCCTCTGTCATGCCTATAAGCGAATTGGAGTGGATCCAGGGCCTGCTGGCAAGAGTTGATGATGTGTGTCTTCACAATCCTCTCAAATGATTTGACTACAAGTGAGGTGAGGGAAATGGGCCTATAGTCCTTAGGGGTTGATGGATGAGGGACTTTGGGAAGGGGGGCCACGTGTGACTTTTTCCAAATGCGTGGGACCACTTGAGTATCCAATGAGTGTTGGAAAAGGGAGCAGAAGACCCCACTCAATTGGGCTGCACAGTATCTCAGCACCTTGCCTCCTATGTTGTCAGGCCCAGGACTCTTCCGGATGTTGGTCCTCTCAAACACCCGCCGGACTGTGTCCTCCTTAATGGTGAATATCCCCACAGTCCCATTGTCCTGTAACTCCTCCTGTTGCCAAATAGAATCACCATCTTTGGCCACATGTTCATAGCGGGTGAAAAAATCATTCAAGTCATTGGCCAACTGATACTGAGCTCTATCATCTATTTGTTGTTCTGCGCTTTTGCTTGATTTGTATGGGGCATTTGCCATCAACTTAATGCCCACCCATGCAGACCGCGAATCTCCAGCCATTAAAGTCTCTTGTACCTTGTCTCTATACTGGCATTTAGCTTTGTAGATCTCCTTATTGACTTTCCTTTGCACCTCTTTCATGTCCTGTTTGCTTCCCACAGCAAATATTCTCTTTTTCTCATTTAATACCCCCTTCAACTCTTTTGTGACCCAGGGTTTATTGTTTGGGTACACCCTGCTGGTCTTTTTGGGAATCACTGTCTCCACACAAAAGTCTATGTAACCTGAAATGACCTCGGTCATCTCATGCAGGTCGGCAGAGGAGTTTTCAAAGGTGCTCCATGTTGTTGACTCAAAGCACCCTCTCAGGGTCTCCACACTGTCCTCCTGCCACACCTGAGTCTGCTTAACAGTAGGTTTAACTCGTTTTAGAACCTGCTTATAAGTGGGTCTCAACAGGATAGTGTTGTGGTCTGAATTACCCAGGGGTGCTTTTGCACAGGATGAATATGCCTTGGGAATGGATCCATAGCACAAGTCTATGACCTTATTATTTCTTGTTGGGCATGTGACATACTGGGAGTAAGTGGGCAGCGCACGTTTGAGTGTACAGTTATTAAAGTCGCCCAATACAAACTTGGGTGCATCAGGGGAAATTTCGTCAAACTCCTGAGTGATGTTATAGATCACCTCGGCTGCTTTGTCTGCATTAGCTTTTGGGTGTATATACACAATAGTCAAAAATATTTGTGGAAATTCACGAGGTAAATACTTAATGGGTTAAGAACTGGGAAACAAAAACAATAAAGAAACGGTTTAAGCTGTGTAAGAAAAATATCATGTGGGTAAATATTTCCATGGCCATCTTGAGTTGGTAGTTGCCATGCTGACATTCAGATGGGAACGATTGTGTAAAGCAGCATGGGATTTCCCACGCTAGAATATCACTACAGTAGAAAGAGTTGCCAGATTGGGCTGTTTCCCGCCAAATTGGGCTGCTTAGGATGGCCACCTGCGGTTAAAAATGGGTAAAAGGGCATTTGGGCGGGTTTTTCTGCATATTTTTGGCCACAGAACATAATAATCAATATTATTTAGTTAAAATTGGGCGGGATTTAGTGCTTCCAGGTGGGTTTTGAGCATTGTTTGGCCTGGAAATCATCAGTCTTATCTGGCAACCCTGACAGTAGATTGAGAAGAACATACGTAGCAGGGCTGCGGTGAAGAACTGGTACTCGTCTTCTCCGTTGTCATAGTCCAGGGGCGTGCTGTACTCCTCCAGGGGCGTGCCCTCCAGACCTTCCTCATCCCAGTAGTCATCATCATCATCATCGTCATCCTCCTCATCATCGTCCCCCTGGCTGCTCGGAGCGCTGCACGACTGCTGCATGGCGTTCCGGTTCTCGCTCACCTCGTCCTCATCACTGGGAATTTCCTCTGGAATTATGGGACATGACAAAATCAGGGGTGCGTTTCTTGAACACTTAGCTGCTAGCTGGTTAGCAACTAAGGGAGTTTCCAATGGGAAGTTGCATTACAAACAACAAAGTAGCCAATGTAGTTAGCAACTATGGTTTCGGCACCCCAGCTCGATCACCTACTACTATGTAACCCTGTGCATAGATCTGTTTGATGCTCAAAAGGCCCATCTTAATATTTGCACTCACACTAAACTTGCTCAAATCCAATCCAGTGATTGAACTGGTCTGTTAGGTTGTCGTTTCAATGCAATACATCAAATTAAATGAATGAAATAAAATGGCTGCTTTCACACTCACGACACCATTCTTCCCAAAAGTGGCCAAAACCATGCAGATTACACCCTTTTGTCCACGTCTTCCTTACCATTTTCATCGTCCTGCGTTCCCTGGCATCTGGTGAGGGCCTCCTGCTTGTGGAGCATGCGGGAGGCGTAGATGTGTTTGAGGCCCAGGAAGAGTAGCAGGACGCTGGGCACGATCTGGGCCACCACTGCCTCTACCGCTGCCGGCCGGTTGGGAAGCTCCATCAGCACGCTCAGGCCGATGATGCACATCTTACGGTCGTGGAGACTGCAGCATCACAACAGGAAAATTGAACATCCCAGTTAAAGAGGTAGAAATATTTTAAACAGGTACATCCCGCAAAATAAGAATGCATGGGTGGAGGCAACCCGTGGCCCAACAGCTATGAAGTAGGTGTAACCGAGGTCATCCTACGCAATATATATACTGTATGAGGCTTCAAGGGGAAGGTTTCTTAACGTTCTACTGCTGAACCATTACAAAAGGTGCATGGGTATGTTTTACTTTAAGGTGCACAGTGTAGGCCTAATATTGTGACTAGTACATTTACAGAATTCATGCTGCCCATTCACACAAATGTTACTCTATTCTCGAATACTTAGTACCACCACCATCAAATTCTAAGTATTCATTATGACTATGATTATGAAAATTGCACTTTTCATATATTTACCTTGAATTCAAAACTCCATATCCCCCTGCACTAATAGCAGCAATGTTCCTGTAGTTCTATGGAGGTGTTCTGCTACCATTCTTACCATCTTTTACCTTTTATCAATTTTTCAACAAACCACATTTTCCTTTCATAGCGACCATTCCCATGGCTTTCCATTCTTTCAGTTCTATTGACTTTCCATTTCTGGGTGTGGAGAAACATTGTCCAAGACTTCCAGAACTTAATGTATCTTTCTACTTATTCATAGTAATGGCTTACCTAAGTTTGAAGGCAGCAAAGAGTTGTCCAGAGCCCCCTATATTGCCACTCTCCAAGACAGAACTTAGGACAAGCATATTATGTCTGATAAATAACACTTGTATAACCAAGCTTATCTGTCTTTGATACTGAAGGCCTTACAAAGATTAGATTGCCTTAGAACAAGTTTGTGCTGCAAAGGTGAGCGCTACTTAATATTAATTGTATACCTTCTTTGGGGTGCCCATATTAATGCACATGCCTCTTTTTGTTTAAATCCACACAAAATTGTTTCTGTTAAACCTATTAAAATGATTTCACAACTGATATGTTTCTCTTTCCCTACATACATATGTTGAAATGAAGTTGCTGCTTCAAAAACTCAACCAGAGATAAACCAATGATTTTCCAAAACGGTGCCCAAACCAATAATGGTCTCTAAGCCCAGTCCATCAGTGCTGTGGAGATTCATTATTAGACGGACGTCTTACCCCAAGAAGAACTCGGTGTCATTCATCCACTGGTTGATGAACTGTGCCGTGATTGGTTCTGGGCTGTGAGGGAAGCGGATGTTGTCCAATGTGTGCAGCAGGAGGGCGGGACTGTAGTAGAGGGCGGCGATGGCCACTTGGAGACACATGGTTCTCAGCTCGCTAGACTTGACACCGCGCGTCAGCCGCTCCAGAACCGCCTCCACAAACAGGGGAATGCACTGCGAGCAGAGCCGTTCACACACACCATCAGTGCACACAGTCAGCACATGTATGCATGCACACATGCACACATGCACGCAGACACACAGGCACGCATGCACACACACACTTATGGCCTGAACACCCAGAAATACTTTTCAATCATTAATCTACGCGCACACACGTGCACACACACACACAGTCTGAGGTCCCTGACACATGTGCTGACCTGATCGATCCCCCGGCCGCGGCACTGCAGGATGATGACCTCCAGGAGTTTGGCAGCGTGGCACTCAGCATCCTCCCCTGCATCACTCGTCAACACCTCACATGCAAAAGATCAAAAGGTCAAACCCACAGCATTTGAAAGGTTGGCAGATGAGCCTAGGGCACTATTCCAGAAAGCTGGTTTAGTCTCTGACCTTAGTATTACCAAAGATAGTCTATTAGACCAAGAGATATCAAACCACGCCTTCCCAATGCAAAGGAGTGTGCTAAAGTTCGGCCTTGTAAGGGGGCATTGTGCCCTCTCTCTTCTTCTCTTTCTGTTATGTTTGGTGGTGGCTGGCAAAAGATGTGCGCTACCTTTATCTACATCGCTAACAGAACTAAATTTATTCTAAACCTGTGCTGGATGCCAGAAAAGATGGGGCTTGAAAACCTTTTCCACAGTCTCTGGTATTACCTCTGTTTTGATTGTAGGATGAAGTCCAAGTCTCTTCGATTACAGGGTTATGCACAAACTTAAGACTTTCTGGAATATGCCTAGACATCTGTGATCACTACAATATGAGTAACATTACCACAGTAGATGCACTGCTAAATTGCATGTAATGGTTCCGCTGTTGACTAGATTTCTTAAATGGCCAAAATGCTACAATGTCATTTCACATTATGAAGAAAAATAAGCTATTGAAGGGATACTTACTTTCTTACACATGGTGTAGATAATCTCCAGGTGTTTTGGGTTGGACAGAAGAGTATCAGTATCCACAGTCACATAGTTGTGCAACAGAGGCATCATATCTGTAGGTGGAAAGAGGAGATCATCATGTCACTCTTATCACTGAATGTGGTCAAAGCCACACGTTCCACAGTTTTGTAACTAAAACCACTGAAATTGAGCTCTTGTTTTGGGTTGCCATTGGTTTTCATACAAAATTTGTGACATTATACTATTTCAGCTGGACTGCCATCCACAATTTTTCTGGTTCTGCATTGGTGTTGATTTTACTCAGATGTCCGGTGCAGGGCCAAGTCCCTTAAACACCAGCCCCCCTGGTGAAGAAGTACCTGTGAAGTAGTCGAAGCAGTCGTGCTGGAAGACATTGAAGAGCACTCCCAGCAGCTGCCACATCTGAGGGGAGATGGTCTGGCACGTCAGGCCAAACGCCAGAGACAGAATCTCCTCGTAGAACTCTACAGGTGGTGGATTAGAGAGTGAGGGGGAGATTAACGTGCGCAAGAGACGCATAAAGAAATGGAGACATGCAGACACAGACAAGCAAAATACTTTCGCAACAGATGCCAAAACTACAGACACACGAGCAAAACACCCTCATACTCTGTCAGGGTCTATCAAAAATCGTACACACACACACACACACGCACACGCACACACACACAGCCTTACCTATGATGGGTTTCTGCAGAACCAAGCCAATCACTTGCAAGCAGATGCCTTCCAGCTGCTGAGTAATCTGAAAAAGACCAATTAGACATTCTTATTGTGCATGTGTTCGAGTTTGTGTGTATGGATCTGTGCAGAAAGTATCTGTAATGCTGTGCGTTTTCTCTCAATTTTTACGCTGTGATGCGAACATACTCGAATCTACTCTACTCTACTACGTCCATACAAAAGTGGTATTAGCTGTGGTTGCACCACCCTAATGCGTGCTACTACTAAAATGTCATTGACCCTTGCATGGATGAGTGTGCGCACGACACGTGTATGCCTGTGTGTGTGTGTGTGTGTGTGTGTGTGTGTGTGTGTGTGTGTGTGTGTGTGTGTGTGTAGGGCGTAGTACCTCCTTGTGGTCCTCCATGACTGTGAGGATGGTGTCGATGGTGCCCAGGATGCCCAGAGCCATCACCGTCTTGTCTTCACACTCCTCATACTCATCACTCTCCAGCACCTTACGGAAGATCTCAGCCTGCATCACACACACACACACACACACACACACACACACACACACACACACACACACACACACACACACACACACACACACACACACACTTTTCCATTACGCCAAGAATAGGCTTACTGTTTTTTTTTCAAATATTAAAATAATTCTTTAAATACAATAATACAACATCTAAATCACAAAAAATGTGCTGCACCAGCAGTAGTATTAAGAACAGTGACCATGCTCAGAGACTGTGCCCCGCCTCTCGGCGTTAAATAAGGATTAGCAAAGACAGATGCGTGTAGTGCAATGCTGCCATAAGGAGAGGGGAGTGGGAAGCTGGGTACAGACACGCACATTGTGTTGCTCCTGCGATCAACGCTGATGAGGGCTGTGTGTTTGGCCTAATCAAGGGCTCACCCGCCGAGAGGGCAATTTAATCCAATTAGCTCATTAACTTGGCCATATAACGAGAAGAAGACAAGCTCACGCTGGCCTTGCCTACATGCATGTGTGTGCCTTCATAGCCTGTGTGAAGCACTGAGTCAACCGTGTAGTTCTGATTTTAGGCTAAATGAAGAAACGTTCCAATCACATTACTTTTCATGGATGATATAGCGCGTCTATTGGATTAGATATGCATGTTGACAAGTCCTTAACGGTGAGAGTACCGGTTACTGGTTTTGATATGCGTGTTGCTAAGTCTTTAATAGTGACAGCACCGGGTACTGGTTTTGATATTAGTGTTGCTAAGTCCTTAGAGGTGAAAGTACCAGGTTCTGCGTCATGTCCACAGCGATGACGGCCACCTCCTCATTGTACTCGCAGATCATCTTCTGGATGACGTTGGTGAGGTCATCGTTCTCCGTCTCCTTGATGACGTGCAGCAGCTCCTGCATGACCGGCCGGATAAACGGCCTGATATACACCTTAGCTGGGGAGAGGAAATATAATACTGATATTATTCATTACATTCAAGATATTATATTAACTTTTATATCTGACTTTCTATTGGTATCGTTTTGAGAGACAGGGGAAGTGGGTATGTTTCCTCACGGTAACATGCCAATAAAATGAAATGATCTTGAAATGTACTGTATTTTGTGTAAAATGTATCATTCAGGATGTCATGTTATATTACTCAGTCGAGTATTAATGTTTACAGTGACTAAGAAGAAAATGATGTGCACTCATGTGTAATACCTGGAAATACAATAAATGTGAAAATCAAAAAAAAGGGTGGACAGTTCCTTTATACGCTGCATTAAGGTTCTTGAGATTTGAGCTGTTTTATTAAAAATGTGGACATGTTAGAGCTGCATGAACACATTCTAGTGAAAAATGCAGGTTCTAGTTTTCAAATGCAACTCATTTCATGTTTTTATGTGCTGCGAAGGCTGAGATATTTACGTTTTAAAAGGGAAAGGGCATCTTTTCCAAAAAAGGGCTTAGGCTAAAATGGGTTAAGTGCTGGGTCTCATGTAGAGGGTCTCTGACCTTGCTCCTGGTTGCTGATGAGGGTCTGCAGAGCGATGGCCGCCTCCACCTTTACCGGCATCTCCTTGTCAGCGATCAGATCCTGCTTGACCAGCTCCACCGCGTTCCTCAGGACCAGCTCGTCATGGAACTTCAGTGGGCTGAACGAGTGCAGGACCCAGCAGGACTAAGGAGGTACCAAGAGACAGACATGTCAACCTCCTTACCTCCTTACGCCGGTTTTACAAGCAAGCGAGCAAAGCCATGGAGGCGGGGAGATCCATTATGTTCCGCTGGGAAGTGGTAGTGAGGTGGTGGGTGGTGACGTAGCGAAGCGAGGCAGTGAATGGGCCGAAAAAGTTGAAAGAACTTGGTTGAAAATATGTAATGAAAACCGTGGTCGCGAAGTAGCCTAGTAAACAATGACATTGCTTGAAATTACATGTCGTTGGAAGATGGTTAATTAGTAACATAAGAATTTAAACATGAATGAACTTTAAAATGTTGAGCAGTCACGTTGGTCAACATTATACTTCAATGCTGCTAGCAAAATAAGTGCTAGCACTAAGAATTTGTTGGCCTCGTAAATGTAATGTCTCTCCAACTGACGTTCGGAACACGCCCACTCAAAGCTGTGCTAGCATTTCAATGTGGGAACAAATCGCTTGCATGTAAAACTGGCGTTAGTAGTGGACAAACTCCAAGGGTACAAATCAGTACCCTCCCTCCAATTGATTCCTCCAGCCTTGGGCTCATGCCTTGAGGCCATCAATGACACCTCAAATCACAGAAGGGTGAAAGGGTGAGGACGGAGGTGAAATGCCGTTGAAGAGGGCCTGCAAATGGTGCTTAACTTCCCCAACCTCCTTCTTACTTTCCTTTACGGTATGAGGGGCGACATCGAGGTATCAGACCGGAGGAAGATATTGTGCATTTACCCCTCCTATACCCAGCTAACTGTAATTAACCACCAATGAGCCGCCGGTGAAACACTTCCAAATAAACAGAGGATGCAGTGGGAGGTGTACAGTGTGATTACTTACCTGGGATATGTTAACTCAGAGCATGTAAGTCATAAACCTCTTAATAGAGGGGCCTCCTTCAACGGCTTCAACCAAGGCTTCATTCAACTGGTAAAAGAAAGGCCCAAGGCTCTTCTATTATGAGGTTTATTACTTTGAGTTAACTAGGGAAATGAAAAATGTATCTAGGTAGATACTAACGTCCTTGGTCATAAAGGTGGTGCAGTGCTCCCCTGGCCTGAGAATGATATTGGCTAATTCTCAAAGTGTCTGTGAAGTGTCTTAGCCTTGATAGGACGAGGAACGCCCATGTTTTGCGGATTTCACCAAAGACTATCCAATGACTAATTCTAAGTGTAATTAATAATTGGATACACCTTAGAAAAATGAGCGTTACTCGTCCTAGCAAGGCTACAACACTTCACTTTGAGAAATACCCATTGACTCAGCTACTTGTGTGGTCCCTCTTTGAAATATGTCAGACAATTGCACCCTCTACTGGCCAGAAGTGAAATGGGTAACTGGTAATGAAAACAGCAGTAAACTCACATTTAGTGACCGAAGGGCCCAACAGGACTGTGGGCCAAAAGAGGAGCTAGGGTCAATACAGAAATACAAACTCTCTAATGATACATACTTACTTACTAGAGGAGCTAGGGTCAATACAGAAATACAAACTCTGGAGTGAAAATACTTGTCATTCTTCATGCAGGCACGCAGGCACGCACGCCCCTTACCCGTGCACGCAGGTAGCCCAGGTTTGAGTTCAGCAGTGGAAACACATAGTTTTGTAACATGAGTTCCATCTGATCCCGGTACAGCCTCTTCTAAAAGGAGCAGTTGGGGAAAGAGAGATGCAAAAAAAAACATACAAAGTCAGAGACAGAGAGGGAGACACAGTTTCAGTTTCTGTCACAAACACATCAAATAGGAAAACATTCAGGGTTCCTTTGAATATGCCAGCCATAACTACATTCATATCATTACAGTGAACTTTTTGAAGCACATGTTTTGAGATTTTGCATGATACATTCACAGATGGCTGGTTTTACTTTGGCTTTTGTGAACACCAATGGCCCATACAGATGTACAGGCGTTAGGTACTGAACATCCACAGATATTCCTTGCTCCTGGATTTTGCACACACAAATGTCCTCTGACTTCCCCTGTTTGGATCAGACGCAAGTGAAATTCCCTGATACTCTAGAAATTCCCTGGCACAAAGTAAGTATGAGGGGGACTTGACTTCACTTGACATGCACTCGAGCCATGCGTTTAGATACCTTCAGCAAGAGCTCGGCCAGGGAGCCAATTACGTGCAGTGCCCCGTCTTTCCTGCGTGGGTCTGAGGCCGGGTCCATCAGGATCTGGTGACAGAACTCCATCATCTGGGGCAGAACCTGAACAGCAATCCCACAACAGCCATGAAACTTTCCCAAGAGGAAGTTTATTGTAGTTAATAATATGACAAGACTGTTGACAGGAATGTACGTCGAGGATTGTCAGATGTTTCACGCAACTCAACACCCGAACATACTGTACAGTGGTTAGTAATCTACCTTTATGAAATCTACCTTCGGACAAACCAAATCTACCCTCAGCTATGAGTCACCATCCTTTGGATGTGGATATGGAATGAGCATGATTTACAGAGAATGTAACAGCAAGGTTCAACAGCGCAGAAAAAAAACAAGCAGTTTCAGTTTCAGTTTCAGTTTCAGATTCAGCCAAATCTTAAGCAGTGGATTTGGTAGAACCTTACAAATCAGGATTCTGTACATCCCAAGACACAAGTTATGACTTACGAAGCAGCTCTGTTATTACAGTATGTTGTGTTGAAGGAGAGGATTGTGCAAATCCCAGGGAAAGGTGCAGGACGAAGGCCAACTGTAGTTTTCAGAGTGAGAAGTCCGCACACTTTGAATCCTTTCTGTTGCATTTCATTATTTCATGGCATTCGAAGTGTGCGGACTTCTCACTCTGAAAACTACTGTTATTACAGTATATCTCAGAAACAACTAATATTGGTCTCTCCTATTGTCATGTTGGACCTAAATACAAAAAAATACTGTATGTAGGCTGATGGTGCACATACCTCTTTCCGTTTCCGGGCTGCTTTGCACAGAAGACTTTGGGCAGCCGTGGCAGGGAACACATGGTCATCATAGACATCTGCAACAGCACAATACAAAATGCAGCCAAATAGCTTGTTTGTATGCTACATGCAGGTAGTGCTTGGTTGAAGGAGAGCTAAATCACAGAAAGTATCCACAGAAAATGCTTGCATGGCAATTTAGAGTAAACAATCTCTCAATCGTAAATAAAACAAAAAAAGGTGAAAGAGTCACAGTGTGAGAAGGTGTACAGAACTACAAGAGAACACAGCACATAACATTCCACTTTCAGGGTTTGTTACCTTCTTATGTCACTGTCATTAATATTGTGTTTGCGTAAGCTTTTACCTGCAACCAAATCTCCCTCGGGTATAAATAAAGTCACCTTTACCACCTTACAGCAGAGGCGGTCTAAAAGTGGCCCATAGAGCCCTCACAAGTCCACTTTTGAAATTAAACCCAATACTCTCACCTAACATTCAAATGGATAGGGGTGTTGCAGGTGTGAGATCAATCAAGGTCACATCTAAATATTACAATATGCAGGAGTCAAATAGACAACAAATTATTCCAGTGAACATTACCGTATACTGAAATACTAGATTTCTTATTATTGGAACAGTTGGAACAGTTGTTTCCTGCAACATCTGGCCTTATGGTCAATATTCTAAACCCGATACGGGCCAAAACACTTGTCCACCGCTGCCTTGCAGTGCACCGGGTAAATCATGAGGGGGCCATTCAGGGCCAGACTATTCTGTGCTGACAAACCAATACTGTTTTCAGGCCGACCAGAACATTTACGTTCGGCACTTAAGTGCTTACTGTACCTGCGAACCACCCGCACACACACCAGGCTCTGAACTTTTCCACACAGTGTCAGATGAACCTGCTGACACCACTGTGTCATCACTGTTTGCAGAGAAAAAAACAAGTATCTTTTGGTTCACATTGCGAACCAACTTTCTGGTTTCCAACCACTCAGACTTGCAGCGGGAACACAGTGAAAGTGATAGTGAAACACGCCAGTCGTTGTGAGACTATGGGGTGGGAGCGGGCACTGGCACAGGTCTCAGTCGGCCAGAACGCAACTCACTGAATTTCATGCGGATGTACTCATAGGGATCCTCCTGCCACAGCTTCTCGTCCTCATCCTTGTAGCACATGAGTGGAAAGACCACCTCCTGGTTTATAGCCTGTTGAGTCAGACAAGATACAGAGGGGCAAGTACCGTATAACATCAATTAAAAAAGCACTTATGTTACAACATAGCACACAATACCTTTATAAGATGAAGTCAAAATGGTAAATTTGGCATAACTGTGCAGGTCTGACGTGCCACTGCATTGAGTAAGGGGTACTGTTCTGTGAGGCAGTCATTCTCATGGAATAAGCCCCAAAAGTGTGATTCAGGACACCGACTCAGAACGAAGGGAGCCTTCAATAATTCTGAAGAGGCTTATTCCACAAGAATGGCCACTTCCTACTAAGAGAGCATGGCACCCTATCTCCAGCTGCTAAATAACTCCAGCAGCTTATGGCTGGAATCCCATTCTGATGAGTTTATGAACTACTTGCGTAGCACAAAACCTGTAGTCATTGACAGTGCGTTGAGCATGCTGCAGAGGCATTCGACAATTGGACATCGAAGTGGAACATTCAATGGAATGTTCAGAAGCATACCGCACATAACAAGTACTGCCACACGGATATAAACTGCTGCCAGTCATAAATCATAGGTGTCCATATCTCATTCAGTCACAAAGACAAGACAATTAGCCACAGTCATGATTAGATAATTCATGTTTAAAGCACAGACAAAAGATAAGATGTGTTGCGATTCGATATGAGCACTTTCACCGCCTCAAGCCGGTTAATTCACCGCAGTGACAAGATTCCAGCTGCTCACCTGCATGTGTGGTTTCATCTGTTTCCATGTGAGTGAGTGCGACACGCCCTGGTTCAGGTAGTTCAGAGACTGTTGCAGCACACGAGGAGCTACGTACTGTTTCTGCCTGTGCTGGTCCACCACTTTCAGTAAAACCTACACAAAGCAAAAAGGAAGAAGAGTTCCTACACCCTAGAACCGTTTCAAACATGTCTCATCAATAAACATTATTATATAGCACATCATTATACATAACCATCATGCCATGTGCTAAAGAGAGGAATTTTTTTTGCAGAAAGTATTAGATGTATGATGCATCAGACCACATGTTTGGTGCTTACTTGCTGAATCCCAACAGCATATGTCTTCAGGAAAAAGTCTGCAAACTCAAAGTATTCCTTTGTGACGTTGCCTGGACTTCCATACCTGCCAATAAAGACATCATCAAATTAGCCCACACAGTATTGCCATATCACCATGAAAGCTACATTCAAATATCCAAACCATTTATTATAACAACGCTAAAACACATTAGAAAGCAAATATTTGGCTGACCCCCTCAGCTATGTCACATGCCAAAACTCCCAAGTAAAACGGTTTCCAACAGACAGACCAGCATAGTGGCGTACTATAGAGTTGCTGCACACGTCCAAACATCTTCTAGCAGTAAGATACATCAAGCCTGTACTTTTCCTGGATCCATGTGATGTCAGGTGGATGCCCCTTTAGGAGACCTTTGAAGACTTTGGGCTGATATCAAATGGTAGCGCACCAATGGAAGCCGTCACCAAACACCACAGAAAGAGAAGAATAAGGAGGAGAGGACAGCGGCCCCTTAGGTGACCGAAGTTGAGCACACTTCTTTGCATTGGGTAGGCAGGGTTTGGGATATCTTACTCTACGAGAAGATGTTTGACACAACCAAAAGCAAGAGCTCACCTCTCAAACAACCTGGTGATGATGTGCAGCGCCCACTTCTTACTCTTCCACCACACCAACTGGGGCCGGTCATCCTCGTCCACGTCCACCAGAGTCTCCTGTTTACAGAGAGAGTTTTATTGGCTGTCGCACAGTGCCACTGCATACTGGTCAACAACACGACAAGAGAAAATAGTCCGCCACAATTTCAATGTATTGATATAATTCCAATCTACACCAAAGGTAAAATATTACACTAAAGTTTTTTTTCCTTCTAGAAAGATTTCTGTGAAATAGGAGACAGGCTAATGAAAGCGTATTTATTGCTCACACAAAGCAAAGCCTTTTTGTAACACAATATCTCCTTTGGTGAGTAGTACATAGAATACCTAACACTAAAAACACCCAACTGTCAGACACTACATGCAGCGGTTTATGAAGGGGACAGTCATACCGGCGGAACATCTCGATCTACAACCGTGCGAAGAATCTCCATCCACTGAGTCATGACGGTGTTGTTGATGAGCTGGAGAGGAAGGGAATACTGTGGGGAAAGACAACCATGTTACTGTTGCAGCTCCTCTCAATCAGATACACTCTCTACAGCTCTCAGTAATGCATACTTTCACTCATGTGAACCCTCACTCTTGCAAGCACACCAAGTCTCACTCTTAACTCTCATTCTTATCCGCTGTCACACTCAAGTGAGTTGCGCATGTACACACTCACTCACTTGCACAGCTCGCAACGCACTCACAGCTGTCATGGGTGCGCGTTTAGGGTGCAAGACTTGTAGCCCAACTGGTTGGCGGTTCAACTCCCGACCCGCCAGGTTGGTGGGGGAGTACTTAACCAGTGCTATCCCCCATCCTGCTCCACGACTGAGGTACCCTGAGCAGGGTAGTTTCCTACCACACTGCTCCCTTGGAGCGCCATTTGAGGTTGCCCCCTTGCACGATTGAGGCATAAATGCAATTCCGTTTTGTGCAGTGAGCACTGTGTGCTGTGGAGCTGTGTGTTGTGTGCCGTTTCCCAGATGGGCTTTCATTTTCGCTTTCACACACACTCCTTCTTACTCCTGTATGAGAGTATGAAAGCTCCTAACTCTCACTCTTCTGCAGGCACTTGCTCACTTGCATGCACTTTCACTCACTTACACACTCCCTCTCAGGCACTCCCTCTCTTCCCCACCTGTATGAGTGCGTGGAAGATCTTGAGGATCTGCTTCTGGATGAGCACCGAGAAGACGGTGACGTCGGGCAGCAGCTGGGAGATGAGCTGCTGGACGCGCGGCAGGAAGAGCTGCATGGCGGCCAGCAGGGGGTCCCTCTCCTCCGCCTTCTTGAACCTTTAAATACACCAGCACAAGCAGCAGAAGCACCGCTCAAAAACAACCACCGACAATAAACCTGGACTCACACTACCCTGGACTTGTCAGTGCCTGAGATTTTTTTTTCTTCTTCTTCAGCCGTTTCCGAGATCCTGGTCATTGTAATGGGGGCAGCTCTTTGTTTACATTTCAAAAAAACATTTTTATTTATTCCCAAAAACATCCAAAAGGTTATAAAACATCAGCAGACAACTAGCAAACAGCAGTACCTTTTGGGAAAATATTTGGAGTTGGCCTATGTTTCATTTTTTAAAAATGTAAACAAACGCTGCCCCCATTAGAATTGCTCATATCTCGGAAAGGGCTGAGCCGAAAAATGTGGCATCACCAGGTACTGACAAGTCAAGGGTAGCGTGAGCAATACAACTGCATGTTGAAATTGACCAAACTGTCCCTTTAAACGAAAGTTCGATAAAGATACATTGACCAAAAGCAACCGATGCTCTCAGACACTTGGAAACAAAGATGGGTGACTTCAACTCAAGCTACAAGTATAGTAGAGTAACCTAGATTCCTCACAACATAATAATTTAGAGGACCACACTTTTACTAGTGGTGTCAACAATAATCGATTCGGCAATGCAATGCAATGCAATGCGGGGCATGGACAATTAAATTAAATGCGGCAAGTTCCAGAATTGATGCAGCACATTGTTTAAGTTTCAATTACTTCCGTGGATATTTCAGGAGCAAATGAATGTTAAATTAAATAAAAGCACTTCAAAGCATTGAAAACTGCAAGACTGATACAGAAAACAGCCAATAAAATGTTGCTCAGTATCTGACTACTTGTATTGCCTCGTCATGACTGATGAAACATTTGCTTTGCTGTCAGTAAAAATGTAATGCATTGCAATGCATCGTAGAATTGAATCGAATGAAATCAAATTGAATCGCTACCTCCCGAATCGTAATCGAATCGAATCGTGAGGGCAGTGCCAATGCACACCACTAACTTTAACCCTTTAAACTTTGTGCAGTGTCAGAAATGGACATTTAATTATTTTTTTTTGCCAAACATGGGTGTCAAGGGGACAGAGAGCTCTGCTTGATTCCAGACCAATTAACTATTTGAAATGCATTACAGTTTGGCAAGATAAACATGAATACAATTCATCACCACTGCTACTTTCTTCAACTACGAACCAAAGGTTAATGCATTATAGGATGGTTGTGACATCATAAAAAGCAGCACTTAGAGATTGGAGAATTCCCTGAACTTGTGACTAATCATTATTTAATCTGCACCAACCAAGGATGACATCCCAATGTGGAAGATACTCACTCATAGGTCTTCACCAGCTGGTATAAGGACAAGAGACTGCCATACCAGCTGCCGCTGTTTTGGGACTGCAGGTACATGCCGATTTTATCCACAATACCCGTCCACCTCCCGGGAAAATCGTGCTTGATGATGACTCGCAGACAAACCGTCAACTGGGCCCTGACAAGCACATGAAAAATACTGATAAACAAACACAATTACTTGTATGAGGAGGACCATGGAGTCCAAGATCAAGATTCTTTTCTTGGTCCCAAAGTAGATTCATCCTGGGCGTTCACACAGCTGCCCCATAATAAACGACACATTACACCAATGAAATACACAGCGCTCACAGTACAGATATAAAGTGTACATTTGAATTCGAGCAGGTGTGTAAGCATCACAATAGCATGAAGACCAGACCTTCCTGCTATATGAATTCTGTTCCCTTTTTGAGTAAAAACCAAATGTCTTCAGACTCCAAAACCAGTATTTATTGGAGTAATAATGTTGTGCAAGCTCTAATAACAGTGTTCCTTGATATCAGCAGAGTGCTCGGAGATATCGGACATTCATACTACCAACCTAAAAATAATTAACAAAAAGGCCACATGAGCTGTGCTAAAAGGATGCACACATGCAACATGCCAAGGGGGGGAATGACAAGTGGATCATTGATGTTTTTTAGTAGCAGTCAGGTGGTGCAACCACAGCTATAGCCGCTATTGCCACTATTACCTTCATCATTATTGTTACACAAAAACCTTCATTCCATGAAAATGAAACTTGTTGCACAATTAATTACAACTTCACGCTGTAGTGAGATTGGCCGTGACTGCGTCACCGCGAGGTCTCCTTCTAAAGATGTCAATGAACTCACGAGAAGCGTTTGCTTTTCTGTGGGCAATATTCACTGACCGTATAGTCTCTGGGCACTGGATGATGGCCTCGATGACGTTGTCTCTGATTTGCTGGCGGTCGTTCTCGTGGATGTTGAAGGGAAACACCACGTCCCCTGGCCCTGGCTCTCTGTCCTGCCAGTACTGTCCCATCATGTTCTTCAGATAAATGGCGGCTGCACACGAGAAATTAGGCATCCGATTACTTTGATTCAGTGAGTGCATTAAATTAGTTCCCAAAGGAGGGGGATTGTTTTGCTACCTGACCACCCACACAACATACATAAGTCAGACAGTGATGACCTTAGAGAGCACAATACATAAATAACTAAGAAATGATTGGGTCAATGTACATGAAAGGCACAATGAAGACAAAACAATGTTAGACAAAAGAGTTGGAAGCTTTGTGTCAAGTAGCACAGACTACTCTGTATCCCTTACCTGCCTGTCTTACAGGGAACTCCACCTGCTCTGACACAATGATTTGGAGTAGCGTAGGGGCGAAGTTGATGATCTTGAAAGACTGAAAGAAGCCAGACATTACAAGGTTAGTAGCCTACTTCACTGGCATTGGATAAAGATACATCTCATTTACACCCCAGTTATTACAACAATTATTTCGCAGAACAGAAATAAGACAAGATATAACACCAAGACACAATATAATAGGGAAATCCCTGACAACAGTTTTTAATCCACATGCTGCTGCATCTATCAAGTGCACAGACAGTTGTGATATGATACAAGAAATCAACAAAGACAGGTAGGCCTAGGTCACGCTTTGATTTTGCTTTCAGTAATCATTGACAGTCAACAGTAGTAGCATATAGGATGGGGCGATCACAATAAAAAAAATGCAAAACAAAACGGACATGTTGGCTCAACTTGGATGTAGCTTTTGTCAGTGCCACGATGTAACGGCTCGATGTCATCCTTTGTCATCAGATAATGTTTCGACTCGGTCTGGACACAAATGTTGTCTCTAAATGCAAGCAAAATGCGCAGACAGCGTACCTTTGCTGTTGTCAGATCTCGAAGTTAGGCCTACAATTCCAATCAGAAGCATGGATGGACGGGTGCTTCTCTTGTTCTTGGGTGTTCAACCTACCCGTACACAACAACAAAGTTGATATAGAGCGATACTTACCTGTTTGAGTTCATTTTCCGCCGCTATCCTCAGGTTAGGGTCTATGGTGCCCTTCAAAGCCTGTACAATCCTGTTCGGATCCATAGGGCCTGTGGTTAAAAGAGAATTCCTCTCTTTTCACAATTACATGCATTCGCTATTCAAGATTCAGTCAAGCGTCCTGACAGCCCTGCCCCATTTTACCGACAAGCAGCAGGCGGCGGTCGTAAACCAATGCAAATAGAACTGATTTACGGTAAGCAACATTGTAACGCGAGGACAATTCGGAAACATGTTAGGAACGCACGAACAACAGTGTAACATTGCCGATGAAACGTTGTAATATCGATTGATCGGATGTCTGTATGTTTGTGGCTTGTTGCGAAGATGTGGAAATGCCATTTGCTGGCAGCGAAACTATTTTCTTTTTGTTCTCTAAAGCTGTAGACGCCATCAAACGATAGCACAGGCTACTCTCTCTGGCACAGGTCCATCACAGCTTTCCTTAGTTTTACAGAGATTATGGTAACATTGCACATGTCCAGGGAAGTAGGCTACATAGAACTAAACCAAAGATTCTTTTAGTTCTGACTTCAGTCTCTGTATAAACCTCAGAAAGTCTGGTGAACTGTTTGCGCTGAAACTGAGGTTGTCCTTTTTGTTTGTTTGTTTTTCTTTTTGGACTAAGTGCAGAGTTGTGCATTTTGTGTACACGTTTTCTACGTGCCTGAAGTTTACCTGAAACATTGAAGTGAAAATTAGATGGGATGAAGCTGCTTCACTGTTCCTACTTCCTAGTTCCATGCCATGGCCAGTCATTAAAATAACGCCTAGTCACCTGTACGATAAATCCAGTCACCCTGTATTGAGAGGCTTCACTCACAGAGGCTACAGCTCCAGCTTTATTAGAATTGCATGAAAAATGTGATTTATTTCCATAATGCCATTATCCTCCATGAATGGGAGAATTCACATTAGAATATTGTAATAAAATCACCATTTTCTTCAGCAAAATTTGGGTCACATCAAATCAGTTGAAATGTGGTACTTTCTACATAACATGCAATACTCGGTTAGGACTCGGTCTTAATCACTGACATGATGCGTTTAACATTGAGGTCAATGGCAGAGGCATTGCATGGGAGTTATGGAAGCCCAGACATCCTTGATGCTTTGCGGTCAGCTGTTCTTGTTTGACCTGGTGACCCACACTTCACTCTTCAACATACCCTGTAGTTTTCCATGCCACTTTTTGGTGCCTTGTTGGTATGGACCTACTACCTCCATGGTATGGACATTCTAACGCACCAGAAATAAAACCCCATTGAAAATGGAAAACTCCCATGCAATGCTTCTGCCATTGACTTCAATGTTAAACGCATCATGGCAGTTAAGACAGAGATTCCTAACCAAGTATTGAACACAGCATGTTATGTAGACTGTACCAAATTCCAACTGATTTGATGTGACCCAAATTTTGCTGAAGAAAATTGAGATTTTGTTACAATATTCTAATAATGCGAATTCCCCAATTCATGTCTTTTTGGGTGGAAGGCCAAAATATGTAAAAAAAAATTAAAAAAAAATAAACAAATGAATGATCGGAATCTGGGCAATGAATCTATAATCCATGACAGTTTAACATTATTGATGGTATTTGGAAATAAAATTTTCTAATAAAGTGGCCTGGAGCTGTACATCAGGACCTCACAGGGCAGTCATGGGTGAGCGGTTAGGGCGTCAGACTTGCATCCCAGAGGTTGCCGGTTCGACTCCCGACCCGCCAGGTTGGTGGGGGGAGTAATCAAACAGTGCTCTCCCCCATCCTCCTCCATGACTGAGGTACCCTGAGCATGGTACCGTCCCACCGCACTGCTCCCCATGGGGCGCCACTGAGGGCTGCCCCCTTGCACGGGTGAGGCATAAATGCAATTTCGTTGTGTGCAGTGTGCAGTGTTCACTTGTGTGCTGTGGAGTGCTGTGTCACAATGACAATGGGAGTTGGAGTTTCCCAATGGGCTTTCGCTTTCACTACAGTAGTAGTGTTTGGAATCAGTCGTTTAGGACAGTTTAATGGCACTCGAGATTAGTAGTAGTTTATTGAACACGTCCTGTCCAGTTTCCAAGCACAGTCTCCAGCAAAATGCAAGTCCCAAATTTGATAATCGAACATTTGAAAGTCAATTTTTCCCAAGTGAAAGACATCCCAGTTAACAAGTATAAGTAATTTCTATTTCTCTGTTGTCTGTAATAACCAGGACATACCAGTGAACTGCTCAACATGATTTATTTAGGCACATAGGCAACTTCAAGCATATTAGCCTTTTTCCAGTGCAAACACACAGCCCAACCCACCACCACTTCCTCCTACAATACAAGGCAACACTAAGGGTTTTCACTGTTAAAGTGCTCAACTAGTCAAGTAATGTCAGTAACATTCACCACTCAAAAGCCATAGGATTTAAATAAACAGTACATGAAAAGAACAAACAAAAGAAAGGAAAGCCTTAGTTGTAGTAAACTTTCTATGGCTCAGAAACCCTCCAACTTTCACCCATTAACAGTTAGTACAGACACCCTTTCTATTAAGTAAGGAGGATTTGGCAAAGTGCACAGTGAATACTTGTTTTGGTCAGGTGTGTGTATGTGTATAATAGCTACTAGACATGGTAATGGTCACAGGAAAATGGTGCCAGTCCACCAGCACCACTGGCATCACAATGAAGCATCCCCTCATCACATCAGAAAAGGGTTGCAATATTAGCATGGGGGTTAAACTGGTTGATTGTTCTTAAATAACCAAGAGGTGGGCAGTGAGGGGACACCTGCACAGGTTCTGTCCAATAGCTCAAACTGAAATTCAAACCTGTGTCCCACAAACTCCATACATGCAGCTTCACTCCCTCCTCTGCCAACACACATTTGTGCTTTGGGTTATTTTTTTGGCTGAACCCAGAAGCAAAGACTAACACACTGCATGCATTTGGCTCAGTCCTGATACAGCAAGAAGCCTGAAAAGGTGCTGTACTTCCAGCTGCTGCCATAGATGGCGCCACGGTGCAGCCGCAGCCACACTTGGTCGCCATGGTACAGCTGCTGGACCACGTGATTGCTGGCAGTCTCATGGTCTGGTGCTCCGTCGTTGGCATAGCCCGACACCACCACCTCTTCATTGCGCATCAGGTTGATGTATAGTGGCACGTTGACTGCTAGCTTGAGGATGTGGAAGATGAAGACGTAGGTGCCAGACACTGGGCAGGTGAAGCGTCCAGATGGCATGTCAAACATCTCACCCACGTTGCTGTGCAGCAGGTCGAAGGCAATGGGTTGGTCGAGCGTGCCGGGGGCGAAGTTGAAGGTGCGTGCTGCAGAGAAGGCCACCCTGATCTGCTGGGAGATGGGGTAGAGGTGCACAGGCATGAGGGTGTGTGCACCCTGAGGGGTGATGGGAGTATCGACAGACATGGAGTCCCCATGACCAGAGTCCACCAGGTCCACCACGAACATCCCTTCACGATCAGGACTGCTCACCTGGGACGAGTCACTCCATCCACCTGGGAAAAAAAAGAGAAAATGGCATGGGCACAATGCATAAGTTGCCTAACCAATACTGCCCTACAAAGGTAAAGTGGTGTAACTACATATTTTGTCAAAATTGAGTTGAGCCTGAAAATGGTCTTCTTTACACCTCCTTTACATTTTGACAAAGCCTTATGGTCCAAATGTGTCCCATTTTACAGACATTGCTATGCTGAATTTGCAGAAAAGAGAACACTAACTCCTTTATCCGAGTGGTGTCACCTTTACTTGGCCCAAAACATCCCAGCAGAGATATATCAAATCAGATTATAAGCCCTCATATATTTGCTCACCACAAAGTTGAACAAGTGATACGTTGCCGCTAATTTGACCACTATCCACTGATTCATTTTTATCTCCGGTCATTTAAGGTCAGCAATCCATGTCATACCAATCCAATTTGTATCTACCCACTAAAATATTTCATAGTGATGATGACCAATGCACACATGACATTACCAGTAGAGTTTGGTCTCTGGCTCCCCGGGCCGCCATGCTTGTAATTAGACTGGTATCCGGTCTCCTGTTGAGGCATGAAACAGACATTCTCTTAAGACACGAATAGACCAAGCACTACATGAGCGATTCCAGTGATGGAAGTAATTGACTTTGTATTGCGTCACGGGAGACAGTAGGGACTAAAGCGATTTGGGCAACTGGAGGTGACTTGCGCGTCTTGAGGGACCGTTTGTAGTTGGACTTGAGTGAATATTATGCAAATTAGCAATGATGTGGTTCAGCGACAGCCACCACAGCCAATGAGAATGTTGGAATGCTTGCATTCTGCCTTCAACAGACATACTCGATCGCTCGTATCGCTCTTGCTGCACAGTCCAGCGATTCTTTGTCGCTTGAGCTTGTCGCCGCCAGTGTATTCGCTCGGTTAGGCATGAAACATCTTCACACATCCACAATAAGGAGATACTGCAGATTCTTACCCTTGCACCCATGGGAGCTGATGCCAAGTCTCTCATGGAGTGAGCCTGGGGAACAAAACCTCCTGATCTGGGGCTGGTTCTATAACCATCGAATCCTCCTGTTTGACAAGTCATAGAAGACACGTAGAGCAGAGCACAGAAATATAGTACAGATAATTAATGTGGAAGGAAATTGAGGTGTGCCATAGCATTACATGCTTACATCCCCTATTCACAGAAAAAAATGCACTACTATACAAAACATTTTTGCCAAGTTACTAGGAAATGTCAAGAGTCATCAGCTCTGTCCAAACTCAGGTGCACTGGTATCACCACACACGCATGCTAACATCCCTGCACATGCCTTGCCACCATAGGACATGCACACAGAAACGAGCAGGTACCTCTGTGGCCACTGGGGGAGCGGATGTGGTGTGCCGGCCCCCTGTTGGCGCGTCCCATACCTCTGAAGCCCCCCCGGGGGTGATATGGCTGTCCGGGGCCTGGCCGCCCCATTGGATAAACCTGTCCGCCACTGACCATCACGCAGTCCGCCTGGAGGATGTCCTCTTTGGAAGAAAGGAGACCAAGACTGGAAATCACAACACGTATAAACTGCAAGAAGTCACTATGCACTATATTGTTGCATGAATCGTCACATTGGTTTAACATTTGACGATAGTTGACTAACAGTGCAACAAAAACAAAGAAAGAGACATAATTTTACGTTGCCCATTTACCACCATCTTTCATGGGTATTTTACACCACTATCAATTTGTATGTATTCATTATAACTGGGAAAAATTACACTTTGGCTTCACCATTTTGAATTTCCAGTAATAGACATAACATAATGTGCTTTGGTCAGACCAGTTAATAGTAGTTCATTAATCAGTAAATATTCACAAAAAGATTTTGAGAATGGGCAGCATCGTTGTAATCTTCATAAGAGTAGGAGTATGCACATCCCACCTCTCTGAGGCCAGGTGCTGGACAAAGGGGCATAGTGGAAGTAGAAGTCCGCTGCGCACTGTAGCTCCGCTATGTGCCTGATGAAGACCCTGTTGAGTGGAAATGTATGACCTAAATACATTTCAAAGCGGAGCTACAGTGTGCGGACTTCTACTTTTTCCAGCATTGTTGCAATGCCTACTCCTGCCACAGTCCTTTAAATGTCAATTTCACCATGTATCGCTTATACGTACTAGCACCCAGACTCTGTTTCCTGTACTGTAATGTAATGCTTGTAAGATGCATCTGTTCAGCATCAGTGACATACCTGGCTGCAGGTGATCCTCTGGCAAGCTGAGCTCAGGTGGGGTCTGGGTGCTGGCAGTGGCAAACGTTGCACGGTTGGACCCAGAGAAAGGTGGGCTTTCAGGTTTGATGTAAGACCCACTGCTCAGTGGAGTAGGCACACCGACTTTAAACACCTAGCCAGACACAACATAGGAGTCAGGCCAAAGCTGACAGGCAGGTGTGTTGGGGTCTACATTGAAACTAAACGGGCTAAAATGTGGCACGTCACATGAAGACTAACATAAACTTCGCTAGAGAAGCGCCCAGCAAGCGCACCTCTGCCCTCTGGTGGACAGAAACACACATGCACAGCACACAAACAAACCAACCAACAGACAAACACACAATAGACTCGGACGATCACATAACCTCCTAGGCAATAGCTGCATGCTACACGGATCCATTGACTTTCACTAGCTTAGCGACATGCTCCCTCTTTTAACTTGTCTTAACCCTTGTGTTGTGTTCATAAGCTGCATACACCTGTGGTGTTCGGGTCATTTTTGACCCGTGATAACAAAACTCAGCTATAAAATACCTAAAAACACTAGTTATCATCAAATATTGTTTTTCATCTCATGGCTAACTTGGTATGTATTCATATCCATGGAAATATTACTTGATGTATTCATCTTTTTGACTTTAAAGATCTTTTATCTTACATTATGCAAATCGTTTTTGATGACCAAAACTATCAAAATCTGCATACATTCACTATTAATACCTTCTAAAGTGATACAATTAGTGATTATGTTGTCCATGTATTACAGCTGATATGAGAGTACAACAATCCCCAAATTTATTTTGTTAATTTTTCTCTAATATTAAAAAATATCATCAAGAGTGGCATTTGTGGAGTTTGGGTCCAAACCAACCCAAAGAGATTTATAGCAGGATAAAGACCAAATGTCAGCTAAATTAGTTTTTCAGTACATAACATTAATGTTTAAATATGTTGACTTGGTGTTTTTCAATATGTATATGATTTTAGTGTGGTAAATATACAAAATAACAATTCTGTCAGAGTCACAGCTATTCCGCCAATCTAATGCAAAGGTATTGGAAATGAACACCTCAATGAACATGAAAAAAGTCACACTATTCATCTGAATCCCCTATGCCATGAACGTGGACCATTATGTCATTGCCACATCAACTTTATGGAAAGTATAAGACCAGTTCTACAGGTTTGGGTGCCATTATGAATTTTTGACACGTTTTTTGGAAAAAATAATGTGCAAATATGTATTTTGCAAACAAATGTGCAAAAAATCTCATTATATAATGCAGAAATGGATTCCCTGACCATGAAAACATATGAGTAGACACCAGAAATACATCTGTACTCCTTTCACAACAGGAGATATGACATATTGTAGTGTATGGGACTGTCCGGCGGCCATATTGGATTTGTAATATCAAAAAGCTGGCAAAAAAAAAGTTCAGGCAAGAAATATATTTTCCTCACCATAAATCACCAAACTGAAGACAAAGGGCAACCAACAGCTTTTCAGAAATGCATAAAACAACCAAAAATCTATACCGGGTCAATTTTGACCCCCGAACACCACAGATGTAACTTTTTTTTTTTTGGACCTTTAAAATTTACTAAAAAGATAAAACATATTTTTTTTGTGTTGAAATGATTGTGACTGAGGATTAGATGAAGCCTTATTCCGAGAAAATAAAGGAAAGTGTGTTTTTTTCCACACTAAAACTTGAAAACGGGTCAAAAATTACCCGAACACAACATAAGGGTTAAAGCAAGACAATGGCTTACATGAAAAATAAGACACTTTACCACCTTGGCCAACGATTTTAACTGTATTAAGCCCCAAAATAGTGGCATACCCCTTTAAGGTTTTTGGGTCATGTGTGGCAAGTATGTGCATGTCTGACTTACAGGGTGAATGGTCTGGTAGGAGGTAGGTGATGAGGTGGCGTGAGGTCGGCGGTTGTGTGGCGTGGAGTAGGCCTGATGTGGGCCACTGCCGGGAGGAGTCAGCACAGAACCAGGAGACTGCCTGTCTGGCTTTGACACTTGGATCTGGAGGAACAACCACATCAACAAACAGATGAGCACATTATGGTAGAAATGTTGAATTTTAAGCTCATGAAAAGTCTGGATGGTCTTGTTGGCACTTGCATTCCATTATGGGCCTTCTGCCATGTTTATTTGTCCAACCCGAACCAAAGTCTTAAGCTTCTTATTGTGGCACAATAAAATATACAATGCAATTGAACTAATATATTTGTAGACAATTTGATATAAAATACTCTACAAGACACTGAGCGACCACATACCTCAGTAGGCAGTTTCTCCTCTGGGGTCACCGGGATACTAGACTTGCGGCGAAAGAGTGGAGGAGACTGGAAACCATCTCGACTGGGTAATGGCGTCTTCTCCTAGTAAATTGAAGCAATTAACGTCCTCGAGATGTGGTAAATATCTCATGGATACTTCATGGAGTACTAATAACGTTGTGTTGATTACCTGAACAACCTCCACTGGTGCTGTATCCATGTCCCAGTTGTCCAGCTCCTTATTCCCATTGGTCAGACTGATGTTACAGTCTTTGGAAAGATGTTTCGAAGGCAGTGGGGTAGACTGGGGGAATGCAAATACAGTAATTAAACCACTGCACTGTTCATCCCCAGTGCTGAAAAAACTGAGATTTTTTTTTTACCTACATGCATGGCTTGTGAGGAATCTTCAGCTGCTGGACTTTCTTTGGAGTCCCTCCGCGCTGTAAAATTTGGGAGCATTTTATACTTCATAAGTCAAACATGCAGGGTAATATTAAGAGGTCATAGATTTTCCACAGTGGCTCAATGCAACACGTATACTTAACACACATGGCATTAAGTTAAATCAATCTAAAAATAAAAATGATAATGACCCCATGTTCAATATTTTTCCAAGAAGTTCGTCTCAAAATGTACACCTTTAGAGTTTTTTTCAACCAAGAGATTTAACATCTTACCCAAGGGAGAGGAGGGGTCAAGAGAGGTAGAACAAACCCTGGAGCGTGCAGGTTTTGGAGACGCTTCACCATCTAGCAAAGAATCCTGAGACAGTAGACATACGCGTCAGCAAACATCAATATCAACTGTTGATTCAAATTGCCCCAAAGCAAGACAACTGGACCTGCATAAAGCTGAAGGATCCTGCAATTTGACCCATCAGGTCATCCAGCTGCTGTCTTCGCAAGATGGGGTCTCTGGGCAGAGGAGATGGAGAGTTGAACACCTCCACTGCGACCTCCGATCGAGGAGCCTGATTGAATAAAGACCAAACCACTCAGAGCTGGAATACAAATGGGAAGATTTCTGTAGTCTACCTCATGTGCACATTGTGTGACCTACCGTTTTCATATCCTGCCCAGCTTTAGGTTTCCTCTGAGATTTCTGTGTAGTGAACAGAACACAGCACAAAGGCATAAAAGAACAATTATCCCTTAGAAGTCAATGAATCATTTCATACAAGACCCAATGTGATGTAATACAATCTTTGAACAATCTAACCGGTTTAGGTTCTTTATTGGGTTTTCCTTCAGAGTTCCTATCTTTGAGGATGAAGCCTGCAGCTCCCTTGCTTGGCTTCTGGAGCCCTGCCTTAGATGAGGGTGGCCCGCTGTTGACCTCTGTGTCCCACGAATCGGGAGGCTCCTGTTCCTTCAGAGCAAGGAACTCCTCCTTCCAGTTTGGGGAAGGAGAGCTTTTCTCCAGGCTCAATGAGTCACCAAGGCCCTCATCTGGTACATAGTATCTATTAAGAAACTGCCATCATTCAGACATGGTTAATTAGTCTGATTAAACAAAACTGATGCAAAGAACATTAAAGACAAGAAACTCACCACTGTCGTAGGCACTTCATTTGTTCTGAATTTCATGAGGGCTGCAATGAAGCAATATATGCAATATTAACATTCAGTCAGTAAATTACGAAGTAAAATTGCACCACGTCACTAATGTAGCATGACTCAATATTTTTGTAGCAACCGCAACTAAGATTTAGCCATCAGTAATCTTGACCACATCACTGCAAACTTGCTTCCCTCATCTTTAACACCATTTTCTTTCCTTACCAGCAAGACCTCCTGGTTTCTCATGGACCTCAGATTCGTTCTGATCGTGAGGCACCACAACTTGGTCAAAATAACCACAATCCATTAACTTTGACAGCCAGTCCTTCATGTGCTTATCTGCAAATCCAGAATAAAAAAGAGGCGATGAATATGGATGTGGTATGTTATATTGAAAGACAAGAACATGATGCATGACTTCTCTGGCCACAACAGTACTTAAAAAATGGCTTACACGTGGAACCTGCAACTGGTTTCTCCTTTCCCTCCAACAGCTCCCAATATACCACTGCTGCCTTCTTCACTTGATCATCCAAACTGTTTAATGACAATAAAATACAAATGTTATTCATATCCATAAAGATTAAGGGCAAAACAGAACAGAAAGTTATTGCATGACGACTTATGCATCTCTTTTACTGCACTTCAAATATATTAAATGGATACTTGAGGCAACCATGTCCCAGTAAAATTGAAAGTGTATCAAGTCAAGATGAATTAGAAATAACTTGATTTGGTTTAAAATGACAGTATTTCACAGAGCTCAAAAAAGCCGAAGACAAATTAACAAAAAATAAGACTAACAAATTGGTTGTCATTTTCAAGCAAATGTTTTTCCAAGTATTTTTTTGAATTGCCATCACCATTTCATCCACATACCTCTTCATTTAGAAAATGATTCAATCATCTCCCCAAAACAGAAGTCACCAGACCGTCCACCACCAAAACAAAGCATGTGAAAATGCCAATGCCTGACCTTGCACGTTCATCCCTCTTGCGATTCAGCAGAGCGCCGAGGTCCCGCAGGCCCTCGAGGTCTTGTGCGGAGACGAGTGTGGGTCTGCAGGGGCTGCTCAGTAGGTCCTTCCGCACATGCTCGTGCTGGAGGTTCTGCAGGACGTACTGCATCTGCAGCACCGTGCACAGGCGTTTGCGCTCCGCCTCCATCTGCGCCACTTGCTCACGCTTCAGCGCCTTCCTCTGAGCCTTCAGCAGCTGGACAGGCAGATAGACACTCAACAATTCACTTTTGGAAATACCAGCATCACATCAGACTGCAAGTATAATGGGGCAGCCATGGCTATGATTAATGGTTAGAGCGCTGGCCTTTACAGATCAGAGAGTTGCGAGTTCATATCCCACCCTTACCAGCACCTTCATCCATGGCTTAAGTGCCCTTGAGCAAGGCACCGTACCCCACATTGCTCCAAGGACTGTAAACAATAACCTGTACCTACATATCTAATTCGCTTTGGATAAAAGTGTAATGTAATGCAGCCTCCTTCCCCAGTCTTACAGCATAAACTCCTCCTATGACATGAATGCCAGCATAATTTAACTCTTTAAACACCACAGAACACAAATAGTCAGGGCTGAGTGACAAACGACCTGGACACATTTTGTACAACGTCCGCCAGCGCCTTAAATAAGCGGCAATGACTTGACATCAGGCTCCAAGACTTTCATGCAGTTCCTGGCACGGGCCTTCCAACCCAAGTCAAAGAGAGTTGAAAGCGGAGGTCTAGACATTCTCCTGACTGTAGGTCACTGACACTGAACTTCACAGCCCTCTGTCAAATCTGAAAGCATGTCCCACATAGCCCTCCACTGACAGTAGAGCACAAAGTAAGATGGCAATCCCCCTGGCCACCAAAGCCACAAACTGGAGATGTTCCCCTACATACCATTCCCCCCTTACCTACTCAGTACTTACATCCTGAGTCAATGAACTAAGAGTATTGTGTAGTTCTTTAGCGAATGAAAGGTTGTGGACCACTTCCTCATACTTCTGTACCGCATCCTGGGGGACGGACACACATGAACACGGACACGGCACAGATTAGAGTTATTTTGCTTCAAGGCATCTCAAATTAAACATGAGAAATTAGCTATTGCTGGTAAAGACATGTACGACTGATGGAACCTACCAGCTGGTCTTGATTGAGTTTGTCACCATTCTTTAGACGTTTCATGTACTCCTCCAGTTTAATCTGCAAGTCAAATACATCATGAGTGGTATGGAATGCAACTTCATCACAGAATGAAAACTTGAAAGTTCCTCGCCCAACCTTCTTTTTCTCAATGTTGCGGATCTTGTGCTTGAGACAGATAAGGCCGTCCTCAATGTAAGTCTCGTAGCCGGGGTAGGTGGTGGTGGAGGCAGACAGTGCCAGTTGCAGGGAGGTAAAGGAGCGTGGAGAGGAGTCAGACTTGGGGCTTCCCATCTTCTCCACAGTCCTCCCAGAGTGCCGAGTGGGAGATGGTGACATATCCGGCTCAGGGGATGAACTCAGTTGTACCATGTTGAGTCTCACTAAAAATGTACACATTGTTACACCTCAATTATTATTTTTTTGTAAAAGCATTAAAGCTAGTGGTGCTTACATTTTAGTATCCTATATGAGACAGGCTGAACCATGACCAAGTGCTTGTCTTTTAATAGACTACAATAAATGCCAAAAGGAAGCCTTTTCAGTTTAACACAGTCCACATTTTGGCTGGCCTATACTGAACCTTCCTTGGAGTTTAGCCAGTCCGGTGACAGTGCATTTAGGGTGCTGGCCAGCTACTCTTTAAAGGGTGAATTTCCACAACGTGTTTTTTAAACAAAGAATAAAAGAACAATATTGCACTGAGATGGGCAGAGGACAGTTTATATGGCATTACCCTTGAACATGCAAAAGCGTGCTGTTCATATTGCAAGCAGTTGTACAATGAAGACGATTTCGCAAGCTACATTGATTGACAAAACAGCGTTAAAGCAAGTTAAACGCTTCGTCATGATGATGCATGCACAAATAGCCAAATGATCCCGAACCAGTTCCAGAATTCTCCAAAGCTGTATCTGGTCCATCTGACGCCGCCCTGTGTGTCTTCGGAGACAACCACATGAAATCAACCGGCTGGTCTGGACGTGCGCTGATTTGTAGAGCGTAGGCAACAAATACGATGTGCCATGCTACAATGTACTCAGCAACATACAAAAAGTTCACAGTAATAGGCTTCATCGGTAGGCTACGGAACTTACCAACGTGCGCGTCCGTTTCCCTATCTCGCCGTGCCGACAGCGTGACCGTTGTGGTGACCGTGCAAAGCGTCCGACAATCACACCCAACAATCCTCTCCGGCTCAAACTTGTGATGATGTTGAATTCGAGCAGAGGCCGAAACCGGGCACTCTGTCACCTTTATATACACTCCCATGCCGATACCCTCCGCCGGCTGATGCTTGGGATTCATCATGACGTCACATGAGCCAGCGAACCAGACACCTGCCTCAGCACACCATCGTTCCCTTTCTTTGGCCTCCAACTACACACATGCAATAGCTGAGAAGTTAGAAATAAAGTTGTGGACTAGATGATACGCAATTATTCTATAATAACAATGAAACACGCAACACAAAACATAAGTGTACCTTCAGCAGCTCCAAAAGTGTGAATAGGCCTACAGTCAAGGGTGCCGACAGGGGGTGGCAAAGGGTAGGCTACAGTTGTCCCGTGGCCTGAGAGGGGGTACAGAATTGGGCCCTTATTTCATTGTATGTATTGGGCTGGGGATCCTTTCAGATGGTTTTGTCCAGAGCCCGAGCAAAGCTGTCAACGGCCCTGAGGCCAAAGTAGTATGTATGTTTTAAAAGTAAAAAAAAAATGTGGCATGAATATATGGTGATGTATGGTGAAGTGTGATGATGTAGGTAAGCCCAGAGCCATCTAATAACAGAGTTGCGCAAACCGGGGACCAGGAAGTCGGTTGGTGATGTGAATCGTGTAGATTAAAATGTTTCTTAACAGTAAACTTCTGTTCGTTGGAAACTAACACAGAACCATCACATACCAAACAAAGATTAAGTACAAACAAATTACATTACCTTTACCACATTTTCTGTGTTCTACGGCCACCTCCTGGAACTAAGTAACTTCTAATAGAACTAAAGTCAATGGGGATTTCCATGTTAACGCTCCGTGAGGCTCCATAAGAGCCGCCATTGCTGTGGAAAGATTGGTCCATAGAGGTCTATGGGAGTGGCGTAACTCTGATATTAGATGGCTCTGGGTAAGCCCATTGCAGTGATCAGAACCAAATTGTTGCTGTACTTGCTGCTGGGTGAGTCCAAGTACTGTACAGTGTCTATTTTTGAGGTGCACACAAATAGAAAGGTGCATTATTGAATAATTGAATTGCTAATTGAATTATTTCCTGATAAAATGACTCCCAATGCAACACAGGTGACAATAAAATCAAAATAAAACTAGACAATGTAACACTTCTCTGATAATAATCAAAAGGTTCTACATAATAATAATCCGATTCTACCAAAAAAAAAAATCAGATTCTACATAAGAAAATAGAGGAGAAGGGAAAACTTAACTAGATACATTTGTAGAGACATTTTTGATTTTGTGGTCAGTGTAGACTGCTATCAGTGGCACCAGGGAGCTGCAAAAATCCCAGACGACCACAGAGCAGTGTCCTATTACAAACTTTTCATCAGAGCAATTAATGCCACACGGCTGCCCTAAATCACACAGAATTGCCAGCTGCTTCAGTGGGGGACAACTGGACAACTGCAGACCACCACTTGATAATAGCATCAGGTTGTGCTTCTCCATTTAGGGCGAATGAGAATGAGCAGGACTAACAGTGGCACCATTCTAAAATTCAAGTTTAATACTTTTTGCTATCATTTGCAGGTCCATGATGAGGTCAGGTATTGGGCAGAGCTAGAATAGCTCCCAGAGGTGTTTTTTTTACAGTAAATGTCTACTGCCAGGGGACACAGTGCACACTCCAAAGCATCAGTCCTGTAGGCCGTTCATTAATTGGAGTGCCCACTGCGCCATCTCCTGGATCAGTACACAATTAAGTCTGCAAAATGTGAATTGCATTAACAACATATCGATTAAGGTGAAAAAAAACTACTTAGTATTGCTTCATCAGCAGGTGGTGGTTTGGGAGATATGTTGTGGTACCATGTCAGCTGATCTGGGGGGTATACTAAGAAGCTGGTGCACTAGTAAACCAGTTTAAGTTAACCTTGTGGTAGAGGTAAATAATCAAATAGAAGAGCCTTGAGTCCTCCTCATTTTCTTAACTAAATGATGACTGCAGGTTATCATCTATTAGCAGGTTTACCACTTCCTGTAGGTTAACTAAGTCTGGTTTATCCCTTAACAATGTTCTTAGTACCGGCCCTGGCCATATAATTAGAATATCATGAAAAAGTTGATTTGTTTCCATAATTCCATCAATAATGTTTAACTTTCATGGATTGTAGATGCATTTCCCACATTTTTAAATATTCCAATCATTCATTTGTTTATTTTTTACTACATGACACTTCACTCTTCAATACACCCTGTAGATTTCTATGCCACGTTTTGGTGCTTTGGTGGTATGGACATTCTAACTCACCAGAAATTAAAGCCTATTGGCGCTGACGCCCCGCCTCCATGGAGAAAACGATGGCTAGCCACAAACACTTTTAGGGGGATATTCTTCATTCACCATCCAGATCGCAAATGAGAAAATGACATTAGGATTGTGTTTTTTCAAGATAATGAAATACACTTCTATTGTCAGTGATGTCATCACGAGGCCACAAGCAGGCAAGGGAAGGGAACAAGGGAGCATGCCTTTGCTGTTCTTGAATAAATCTCTTGCTGCCCTGGAAGGTAGTTTGCACATTTTTGTGTCTATGCCATGCTATGAAAAGGCAGGTATTGATCTACAACTCCAGAACATCAAACCTGGAGGCGATGGCATGGAGGTGCAATGAATTTACACAGCTACACAAGTTTACAAACTACATTTATTGAAGAACAGGTAAAAAGTACAATATATAAAAAAATACAAAACTTAGCTCATATATTTCTACTAAGGTAAATACAAAGTGCATAGCTACCATACATGCCTGTAGGACTAACAGCTAAGACTAGCTACTGAAAAAAACAGCAGATTAGCGCTGAGCATAGACAAAAATAAAGAAGCAGAGCAAAGACAGACATCATATACAGAATTTGTCAGATTTATGCATTCTTGTTTTACAATAGCTTAATTTTGATACAATTCACACAAAATTGTGTGAACGCATGACACTCATATTAAAGCAGTGTTTTGCCGCTTTCATTTTTCAAAACAGAAAAAATGTCCCTCACCCGGAAACCAGGAGTGGTGAGGGCATTTCTCAGACAGTAAAAACAGTCCACAGGAGAGAAAAAATAAGTGATGCAAAAATAAATATAAAATAAATAACAAGAAGAGTCAAATCATTTCACACCAGCCCATGTAAACTATTTCACAAACCGTCGGCTCTGAGAAACGTCATACTGTTGAAGAGGGAAAACACCACATGAGAGAATCCATCACTTTTTTTAGTGTCCATATGCAACTCTTTAACAGGAAAAGAAAAGTGGGAAGAGGTGGACTGGACAGAAGAGAAGGACTGCGACATTCATAGAGTAAAGCTTTCATTCCCTGGAACGAGGCGTTCGTTCATTCAGTACTGAATACCATGTAGCTGCCTGTGCTCACAGCTCAGACCCCCTTGAGGATGTGTGTGTGTGTGTGTGTGTGTGTGTGTGTGTTTGGGTTTGTGGGAGGGGGTGTTACGGTATGAAGAGTCCATGAAAATGTGCTTTGACAATGATTCCTGAATTTTTGGCATGTGTATTACGGTCTATGAGTGCATGTTGTGTCCACCCAATGAACCATTTGGAACACTAATGCTTGGTTCAAATTACAAATATTAAATGCTAAAATGTACTGAATCCTCTCCTGGTAATGAAGACTTCAAATGACATCTAAGAAAAATACTATCGAGGAACAAAGTGGATGGGTGAGCCAAACAATATTGTGCATCAACAAATGCTAAATTTTGTTATCCTAAGAGTATGTCTCTAGATTCTAGAACATGGAAACACTTCTATTGCTAGACTAATGTCAAAAAGCGAGAAATAATTAAACACAGAAATCCACATTGATTTGTGAGTGACGACATTGGCGTCCAAGAAATATTTTGTGCACAAGTGTATAATACAAGAGGAAAATAAATAAAGTTGTACTGGTTTGATAAAAATGGAGAATGACATGATGGTTGCAAATTTGTTCAGGCAATTAGGATTCCCCCACCTTCGTATATGCCCATTGGTCAACATCACTTTTCATGAGTGAAGTTTTGACATCAAATACCTTGTATTGCAGTGAATGTTTCTGTGACCCAACAAACAAACAAAAAATCTTTTTTTTCTCTTTTAACATTTATCTACAAAAATATATATATTGGCTGTATTAAATCACGCCCAAATATAGCAAATGAAAAATAAAAATGTTTGGAATTTTTCTTTGAAGGCCATGCAATATCAAATGCATGCAATGCAGGGTTAATCTGACATAAGGATAGCTTACTGTCCATGCACAATACAGTGTTTTTAAAGTCCCCTAGCCAGACTCTCTAACCTTTAGCACTGACATTACTTCACTGAAACAGATGAGCATTTTTTTTAACCTAAAGACAACCGATAGTAAGCGCATATCAATACAGATCCATCTCAGGAGGAGACAGCCCAGGAAGAAATTTTGGTTGGCCATGCCCAGTGTTACACCAAAGCAATTCAAAGACTGACCAGGAATCAGTTTACATTCCTTGCTTGGTTGTTTAGTGGAACAAAAAAACTGTTACCAGATCAGCACTTTTTTTCACACACAACTTGGACTTCCATCAATGCTCGCCAGTTCCCTTACTGCTTTCCAAATACCTTTCTTTCGGTTTGTTTGGTTTACCTTACATTATCTCTTTTTTTAAACCAAACTAGTTACCATTCCTTTGTTTCGTGCAACAATAACCACCAATGATGTAGTGTTTGCCAACAAACTATAATTACAACACTACTATTGGCGTGTTTCAAGGCTGGTTTATCATTGTTAGCCTTCATGTTTAGGCTTGTGTGTGTTTATGTGTGTTACAGGACTGCGTGCCTGTGTGTATTTTATAATGGTTTGTGACTGTGTGCACATCTATGTATGTGTGTGTGTGTGTGTGTGTGTGTGTGTGTGTGTGTGTGTGTGTGTGTGTGTGTGTGTGTGTGTGTGTGTGTGTGTGTATTAGCAAAGGAGAGTGACTGTACGTGTGCACTTGTGTTTGTACATGTGTAGAGAGAATGTGTACATGAGTGTGTCTCTACATGGAAAAGGCAAACAGTGGGTTCAAGGCTGTGTTCTAGGCTATGGCTCTATCCTGGAAGTCAAAGGTAGAGTTTTAATTTTTTTTCTCCTCATCTGCAGTTTATGTAGATCCAGCATTTTATATGGACAAATAAGTGGAAAATAACAAGGCTCTAAGTATCGGAGAATACAATGGAAAGGATAGAGGAAGGGGTTAAAAAAAAGAAAAAAAAAAGAAAAAAAAAACACACACACACACACAAATCTCAATAGTCCATAAGTTACACAAAGAATAATCTCCTCCTCTGAAATGAACACAGAAATAAGAAAACACTCAGTATACGGGAAAACAAACAAAAACAAAGCAAAACTCAAACAGACAAACAAAAAAAGTTCCAGCTGCTCTTGAAATTGAAGGCAATCTGACAGGACTCTACAGAGGGCCTGAGGAAATCAAATCCTGAGCTCTCCAAGGCCTCCTTTCGAATGCTGCGTCAGTTCCCTGTGTGTGTGTGAGTGTGTGTGTGTGTGTGTGCGTGTGTGACCCTGTGAGTGGCCTTACCACTCCTCCTCCTCTTCTTCCTCTTCCTCTTTGACTGGGGGAGGGGAGGGGAAGGGGGGAGGGGAGGGGAAGGTCTGAGGTGCTGGGCTTCTCCTCATCTCCTGGCTGGTCTGAGCTTCCTCTTCCTCTTCTTCTTCCTCCTCCTCCTCCTCCTCCTCATGTTCCTGTTCCTGCTGTTTCTTCTGACAGCAGGGTTTGTAGAGGTGGGGGTCGATCAGGACTTCGCCAAAGCGACCTTTGTAGATGATGCCGCAGCAAACTTTTTGCCTGAAACCAGCAACAAATAAAATCATGGCCATGAAGCCCAAACAACCAATTCAAACAGCTTTTCAAGACTAAGCTTTACACTTATGACATTGTACCCAGACTTACACTTTATGACATTGTACCCAGTTAATATAAAATAATAAAGTATATAATAGCATGTATATAGCAATATGTATTTACACTGTACCACAGGGCTAGGGTTAGGTACAGTGTAAGTACATAATATTACATGCTGATACATGTAGGTACATGAAAAAGAAGCTGTGTAAACAATGTGATAGCAAACCCCCCAAATAGAGAAGTCTCGTGTAAAATAACAAGGCAATGGGACATTTCTAGTAGAAGCGATCACTTGCTCTTAGTGAAAATGGCAATGTAAGGGACAAAATTAGTCCTTTAAAAACACTCCAGTGTCTGGACACTAACCAATGAACCCATAGCACATGGAAATTAAAACTCATCCTCACCTTTTCCAATAGGTGAGATCCAAGAAAGAAAATACGGGAGAGCGTCCGGAACCGGGTGCCATCTCAGAATCTGAGCCTTCATCTGACTGATTGCTGTAACTTGGTGACTGGGCCGGACTCGCACTTGAAGTGGTGCTGTGTGCATCAGAGTCTAAAACAAAAGACAAGGCAACAAGTTGAAGTCAAAGTCAGAATAACTCAATACGCTCCAACCAGTACATTCATTCTTTTCCAGATTGACATGTACAATGCATTTGGTACATTAACAGCATCCCTGGAGCAAAATTCTGTCACATGCATCGCTCAAGGTCACCTTGACCGTATGTGGGTGCAGGCAGAAGAACACTGATCATTGACAGAGGAAAGGAATCTATGATCTGCTCATCCCAAGGCCAAGCCCTTCACCATTGGGAACCATACCCCCACACAGACACCACCCCCATAAAGATGCCCCTCTCATTATAATAAAGCAAAGGAATGAAAAACAGAATCCAAACTTACTGTGTCTCTTGAGCTCTTTCTGGACTCGACTGATCTGGCTTGGCCGCGCTCTCCGGGAGGCGGACTTGACCTTTTTGGACTTGATCGTCGTCTTCAGGCTCGGCCCGCCTCGAGCATCAACCACCTGCAAACCCAGCGAAGACAAGAGGCTCGTTAAATCAGCATCAATAGTTTAACACTACTTTACTGATGCCAGCAGAGTCACTATGGCTATGGCCCTGGGAGGCCAGACAGGAGGAAAACAAACTGAACTCACATGATTCCAGTTCTTCTTGGAACCTGCCGGCAACTTTTTCCAACGTTTCACCAGGAGAACACAAGCGTTGCAGATTTCGCCAGAGCGGGTCTCGCACAGGCTGAAGAAAGCAAAGCCGTATGTCAGTGTCCAAAAAACAGGGAGGGAAAAAAAGTACATGAACACTATTAAAAAAGCAGATACAGTCAACCACTATTATTAGCAACTACAACAAGAGCGCTGCTATTCCAAAAAGCCAGTTGGCCTGCTGACTCACTCATCATGGGTTGCCATGCCAACACCACTTTAGATAGTGCACATGGCCTCAAACTGGCTGGAGACCTGATAATGAACCATTCCAACAAGTCACCATGTCAGCATGTGCTGTTAATTTCAACAATTATTCACAGCATGTAAATCTAAGAATGATCTGACTGTTGGTAGGCCTAAGTCATTTAAAAATGCATGGATCCCCGCCCCCCAGCTAGGCCTAGGCCTAATTATTAAATAAATGAATGGCTCATGACTCAGACAGTAAAATGTAAATGCAAAGGGCCATTACGAATATATGAATGAAAGTAGTTCTGATTTACTGGAAGATCCTTACCCAAAGCAGCTCTGAAAGTCCTTCTCGTAACGCTTACTGTCCGTGAAGCGCGAGCTGGAAGACTTCGCCCTGCAGATACAACAGCCGTCCAGGCTTCTGTACATTTTCGGCTTATGAAAGCCAAACATCTTCAAAATAAAACATAGATGTAATAATTAGGCTATTACAAAAGAGTTAGGAAAGGCATTAAAACGTCTGCTTAAATCCTTAATGACAACAAATACCTGAGAGATTGTGCGTCATGACTAGGCCTATATGGAAGTTTTTCCTTCCTTTTATTTTATTTTAAAAAAATAATTCATCCGGATTGGCATGGACATAGCCTACAGAACAGACGTCACCCGGTGAGAAAAGAACGTCTCTCGCCCTACTTAACCCAGACAGGGAAAACTGGGTTATCCGTCATAACGTCAACGGGATGAGCGCGTGTATGTAGCGCGGATGCACCCAGGGCTTATGTAACCACGGTGCTGATGCGACTAAAGTCATCTGCCCGGAGGAATGGCAGAGGGGAGCATCTGTCAAAGGGTCATGTACCGGGTCATAAATTTACTGCTAACTGGATGTAACGTCAAGAAAAAAGTGCCATGTGCGATTAAGGCGAGCTATAATGTCGAGATTTTGTGCGCGCGCCTTCCAAACAAATCGATGCCCGTGTCATGTCGTCTATTCCTTTAGGGGAAAAAATAAATGTGAAAACCAATATGAGTGTTCTATTCACAAGTACACCACATGTTCAACATGCCGACTTCGCCATCGCCCGGGAGTCGCGGCACAACCTCTTGTATAATTCGGCCTCTGACGTAATTCAAACATGGCAACGAGTTTCAAATGGGGAAGGAGGGGCCGATGCAGAATTGATACTGCGAACATTTTACACGATCTAAACATTAGGTTTAAAAGTGTAAAAAGCCAAACTCCAGTTAAAACAAACGATGCATTTAACGGCGAAAAGATGAGAATTGACCAATGCGTAAACTGTGCCGTTTCGCTCGACGGTGTGGAAGGCTATGCGCCAAATACTTCGCATGCGGAGTGAAGGCAGCCGTCGACACATTCACCGCCCACTCTCGGAGGAAGCATGGCTCTCTTGCTGCATCACATACGCATCCACATACATAACACGTTTCAACTGCATTATAACCACTCGGCGGTCTAGGCACGCTCAAAGTCCGTTGTCTGTTTAACTATTTGAATAATCTGAACCGGCGGGTATCACTCACACAACAACATTTAATAGCAAAGTGCCACACTCGCATGCCGTGCCCTTTGTTTTCGGGCCGATTCTGCGTCAGTGGATCGTGCGACTCCATGCTTGTGCTCAACTGTAAACACATGCACGCTCCAACTTTGCCCCAACGTTATAGTCTACCACGATGGGTAAAAGCATACGCGCTTCACGCATTAGTTCAGATTGATGTCGAAAGTCCTTATTACAGCCCAAACATTTATTTACAAAAAAACACAAGTGGAATATCACACATGAAGAACCACGAAATCTCCGCTAACTCCACCATTAAATTATGGCTGTAGGCTACGTAACAAGTCGAAAACATGTCAAATCTTTAATTTTCAGTGAAGCCATATCTTGATCGGGCAGCGCCAATCGAATAGCATTGTAAGAGTTGGACACCACAAATGTTTTGGTCGTCTTGTTTTGAAGCACACCCATCAAAGTCAGGAGTAGGCGTGAGACCACACACGCAGGGGCTTTGGCTACTTTGCACAACGCGCGAGGATATAAATTGCAGCAAAGAGGCAGACACCAGCAAACTATGTCATTTAAACAAGCAGTTGACTTATGACAGCAAACTAGAGAAAGTGTGAAAACGCATTATTTTTGCCATGAGCGCAACTGTCGTGCTGAATGTTATTCCGGTATAGTTGTAATCTTAAATATAGCGGATGGCATATCCAAATTTACAAGCAAACTAAGCGCATCTCCAACAACCACATTTGTCGAAGCGATACAGTGCGCAAGCAACATGAATTTAATTCGGTCACCATGCACCCCAAGTGCCATCATCCAAGAGATGATGTGCGCGCTTTCAAAATGACGACGCGTGCCCCTCTCACAAATCCACAGATTCCTCAAAACGGATAACCTTTAGCTGATTTCAAACTTTTTCTATAATTCACTAAACGCCAAAAGTGTCTGAAACACACCAGAAATCACACTTTTGACAAAACATGACAGCTTTCCATCGTGTTAATCTAGCTCTCTGATCGCCCAACTTATTCAGATGCCACTGACACTGAGGAAGATGACATTCTGAAGACTGCCATGGCAGAACATTGTTAGATGGCTTTTTAAGTGCAGTTGCATTCTTACCTTGAATTGTACCGAAGGTAGATCGGATAACTCGCCTTAGTTGTGAAGCTTCTAAAAGGACTGTGTTACAGTTGTTACTCATTAAACAATGCGCCACTGACATGCAGTCGACTCGTTGTTACTGTCTCACTTTCCGTCTGGGAGTAGTAAAATCGTATACGCATGCGCGCAGACCAATCCTCCATTTTCTGATTTTCCTCAATCAAACCAATTTGCATGAAAGTCTGACGTACGACTGCGTCTGCATTCTCTTGTCCATATATGGAAGGGAAAATTACGCGGGAAAGGGGGGTGGAACCAGTTGCTAGGGCACTTCAAATCTGTGCAATCCGAGGCCGGAGCGGTAGGAAGGCTCGACTCCACCGAACCCACTACTACAGCGCAGTGTGAGAGGACGCATGGCAGACACGAGCACTGAGAACAGTACACGCACGCACTTCGATGCAGCAGGGATGGTAGTATCCATGTGGGCAATACACATATTCTGTATCATGCTAATGTATTGGTTAGTTGGAATAGGGCCTATTGCAGATTTAAAAAAAAAACTTTATTATTATTATTATTAGTAGTATTATTAGGCCTAGGCCTATTATTTATTTTACTTTTCTGTTCATGCCGACTTTTAAACACTGATTTAAATTACTCTAAAGCAACTGTTAACCATCTGATTGCGTTGATTATAATAATAATAATAATAATAATCATAATCATAATAATAATAAATATATGAATGATACAATTAAATGTTTAGATACTAAGACAACGTCTGAATAATTCATATTCTTGATATCCATGAAAAACACAATAGGACAGGAGCGATAATGCAACCGTAACAAAATAACCCACATTATAGTCTTCCATAATTCCCATGAGTATTTCCTTGCATCCACGGACAGTGGTGCTCAATAGTGCTGCACAATGGCGCAGGCATTTTAACCCCAGGGCCACGTTTACCTGATATCATATGACCTCCTCGGAAACAAAGCTCCACATTCAGCAAGTGGCACACGGGAGGGGGGTGGGGAGATAGAGAGGGAGAGAGAATGTATCATTTATTTATCTGGCATATGGGACTACTAAAGACCGCCACAATAAACACCGCTGGCCCACCATTTCAGAGCATTCTGCAGAAATAAATAATAGGGCAATTAACTAATAGGCTACAATTGAGACCTGTTAGGTTAATTTTAGTATGCTGGAAGTCACCTGCTTCATAGCAGTTACAGCCAAGACACCAAAGAGCCAAAATAAAATACTTTCGCCACTTGTGTGTCAACATACTGAGTTTTAATGAAACAGTTCATAAATACCATAAACAGAGATCATTTAAATCATGACCAGACAAGGAAACCATTCAGTTCAAGTTCTCAGTAAAGATGATGGTACACAGTTCAAACAGGGAGAGAGAGAGAGAGAGAGAGAGAGAGAGAGAGAGAGAGAGAGAGAGAGAGAGAGAGAGAGGCATAGTTTTGAAATTACACTTGGGATAGTAGTCTTTTTTTTCTTCTTTTAAGTAGCTGGATGACGGGTGGAAGGGAACTAGCATTAAACTAACCCACTGAAACAGAACTGCAGACGCAGTGAAGAACATGCAGAAAGCTTCTCAAATAGCAAATCTCACAGAGTTCATTCAACACCCAGGGAGTCAACTCAACACAGTGGTTGTTCAGGTCAACTCTCTCTGTGTTGAATTAACACTGCACAAAATACAGTACAGCAGAACAGGGCCCTACTGTATGATGACTAATAGCCAATTAAGCTGCACTGCATACGTTCCTTTCGGTAGCTTTCAGAACCTGCCACTCAGACAGGTTAACTCACGGGAGACACCGGTGTTTCAATAAAAAAAAAATATTCCACAACAGCACAGATAAAATATAATACAAGATGAAACCATGAGAGCCACCTCTTCTGTTGGAAATTTTAGTTTGTTCAATCAGCTAGCAACCTGCTCTCCTCTCTCGAAAAAGTAAAACCGTTAACGGACCCATTGGATGCAGATCACAAACATGAACGTTTCAGTGTACGCAGTAGACCTGTCATAATGTTAAGTGGTAAATTCTTCAGCAGCACGTTGAGGAAAATACTTAAATAAAACAAACCAATTAAAATGATGACAACCAATGTTATGGATCTTACAATAAAATAATACAATAATTTAACCCGCTTACTTAAAAAAAAAAAAAAATCAGTGGATCCTAATACCCAACTGCTTTCCCCAAAACTTGAGATAAGCCCTTTGAGGGTATTTACTTCACATGCTATCAGAGATGGCTCTATTTGCAAACTGGAAAACAGGTTTCCCAATTGTTCAAAATAAAGGCAAAAAATGACACTGAGACACACTTTTGTGAATTATCCGGGACAAAATAAATAAACAAAATTAAAATTGTCAAAAGGTTGGTTCTATGAATGGGGAAACATATTCAAACACACTTGTAAGAATTCCATTAACATGGTGCCAATGGCTATGACTATGTTATTGCTTGCTTGATTTCTTGATGTTCTAATTGGGAATGCACAACTTGCCCTGTGTCGTTATCCTGCTGAAACCTTCAAAACTCTTGGCAATGCATGAATTAAGTGTACAAGTATTCTTTTTAGAAGACACAGTCTCCCTCCTCACCCAATAATGCATGCACGCACGCACGCATGCACGCACGCACGCACACACGCACACACCCACACACACATCTGAGCTGTTGAACATGAAATCCACAAAATATCTCTGAACACTTCATCTCTGAGACTAATACTGTAAACAGCTCAATATACAATACAAAAATAAAACACAAAATGAAATAGGGTGGGCACACAAAACTGCGCTCACAAACACACACACACACACACACACACACACACACACACACACTGGAGAAGACATTACTGCTTTAACATGTTTTGTTTAACATCAAGACGGAATGTCCATTTCACTGATGTCAGTGCCAAGCCCCCTTTCTTCTCCAATAGGATGCAGGGGGAGGGTCCACAGGAGATCCCACAGCCAATGGCTGTGCAATGTGCAGGGCTGGTTTCAGTACCGTGGGTTAGTCGGTCAGGAGCCATCTCGTATGCCAGTCATGATTCAGTTCAGGGTGTTAGGAGGAGAGTGCAAATAAGACGGGCTCTGCGGCATCCTCCTATTCACCCCCATCACTGCTTTCTGTCCATTCTGCCCGGATACCTAAGATAAAGCTTTTGCTGCCCATGTGTAGAGTCTACATAGGCGCATTAGAGGGTGTACAAGGGCTGTCTTCAGATAAGACTGTTCATTTGTTCACACCTAAAATCAAAGCACGCTCATTTTCATCGTCATTTTTTTCATTTTTTTTAGGGAAATCTTGGCATAAGTTGAATTGAATACGTGCTAGCCATACTCTACACACTGGAGGTGGAAACATACAATAAGCCAACATTCTTGTCACAGCTCTCACTATTACAGCAGAGCCCTGTTTGTTCGTTCGTTCATCCTTAGAAACTCCTTTTTTTACCGACAGCTTTTGCACATAGGAATCATACACGTTCACACAGGATCTTCACATAAATTGAAGAAAAGTTTTTTTTTTCCATCACAAGTCTGTTTTAAAGCACAAGGTTACGGGTAATACTGCACTCCATGTTGTTCCAAAAGGCCTATGCACTGCAACTTATCAACCGGTGTCAAAAAGGGAGGGAGGGAGGGAAGGTGGCGCGATTCATTAGTCCTTCAAACGTTCTCCCCCCGCCCTCCTCAATCTTCTTTAGTGGTCATTTCTATTCCCAGAGTGGGTTGTGCGGCTGCGAGCCCAGTGCCTTGATGTGGCATCAGTGCAGGCATCAGACAGCAGGGACAGGGGCGGGGGGGGGTGAGGGGGGTGGGGCAGGTTCCAATCCAGCCCAGAAAAAGTGCAGCTTTAAAACCGACTTTAAAAAAAAATTAGGCCAAGCAGCTGCAAGGATCTTTTTTTTTTTACACGTTGACTTAACTATGCCATGTAATAGAAATGTGGAAACTGACCAAGATCCATACAGCATGTTAACCATTTTTTTAATGGTTAGTTCTGTGGAACACTTTTTTTTCCAGGGGTTGTTGTGGTGGTGGGGGGCAGTCAGGAGTAAAGGAACTGGGTAAGAAGTTCACAGGTTGCGGTGCGGATGCCCGTTCTCTGCTACAACTCGACACCCTTGACCAGGGAGGTCTCCAGCGTGATGGCGAAGTCGTGGAGCGCCTGCAGTACGCTTATGAGCGAGTTGACGGTGGTGCGGTCGCGCAGCAGGGCCGCCTCCTCGTACATGCGCGTGATCACTGGGCACTCCACCAACAGGGGGAGCCACTCGGGCAGCAGTCGGTCCCTGAGCCAGACACACACACAAACACACACACACACAGACAGACACACAGCAGGGGGGGTAAATGGATTAATGTCTCGTCTCGTCTTGTCTGTATCCACAGTCAATGCATGAGCTTTATGACTTGCATGCACGTCAAGCTTATTATGGAATAGGTCAAAATACACTGAAGGGCAGGGGTGCTATGGCTATACTAAAAAAAAAGTTTTCTGAGGATTATTGTGACAGGGATCTACTACTGCATGATTTATTGTGTGATCTGCTGTTGCCTGATTTTGGTAATATTGTTGGCTAAATTAGTGTCCGTTTGTCTGGGCACAGCCACGCATGAGCTTGATGACTGCATGGATGTGTGAAATATTATATTATGCAATAGACAAAACATACACAAGGACAAACACATTATACACAGAAGAGAAAACTATCCAACTACTATTGCAATAGGCCTACTGAATATCATACTTTCGTGACATCTACTGTGCACTACATTTTGTAAACTGTGTTACTGGACATATTGCCTGAGTACATGGCTATAGTGCTGTGTGAACGGATTTGCCCCCTTACTGATTTTTAGAAAAACTTTTTTGCATGTTTGCCACACTTAACCTTTTCAGATCACCAAACAAATGTAAACATTAAACAAGGGCAGTTCATGTAAACATAAAATGCAGTTGTTCCGTCTATTTCATTTGTTAAGAGGAAAATGCCATCCAAACCTGCATGAGCTTGTGTGAAAGAGTAATTGCCCCCTTGTTAATTGAGGAGATATCTGTGATTAAGCTTAATCATATTATTTTGGGCAACTGAGTTATATTTCATAGCTGCCCAAGTCTGACTTCTACCTGACCTTTCAAATCGATAGATAATGTTAATACAGCCTGTCTAACAATGTGTAGGTGATAGCGACCATGACCTCACACTGCGATCCATCAACATTCAGGAACAGATTATAATCAAAATAATTGACATGTCTCAGTCTGTAAAAAGTTCCAAAGCCAATTCTAAATCATTGGGACATCTGCAAAGCGTGGTGAGAGCCATTATCCACAAAAAATGGAGAAAGCATGATGTAGTGGTGAGCATTTTTAAGAGTGGCTGTCACACTAAAATTACCCCAAGAAGACAGTGATGGTGGATCCAAGAGTTAAGAATGGAACACAAAACAACATCTTACCAACTGGAGGTGTTAAATATCTCAGAAAATGGAAGTGTTCATGACTCAACCATAAGAAAGAGACTAGGCAAACATTGTATGCATGTCAGAGTTCCAAGGCCCAAGTCACCTCTGACAACGAGAGCATCAAGGCTTGTCTCAAATTTGCTAAAATCATATTGTCAATGCAAAAAAAGCTTCTGAGAAAATATTCTGTGGACAAATGAAACAAAAGTAGAAGTTTTTGAAAGGAGAGCCTCCCGTAACGTCTAGTTTGAAGAGAACACTGCATTTGATGATTGAAGTCAACATGAATTCTGCTATCTACAAACAAATCCTGAAGGATAATGTACAGTCATCGATTTGCAACCATTAATTTTGGCTCATGCGTGGAAACCCTCCACTGTAGCTTATTTAAAAAAAAATTAAAAGAAGAGTTGTCAAAAATTCTTCCACAGTGAGACAGAGAGACCGTTTCTCAGTTCTTGTAAACACTTGACTAAAATTACTGCTGCTGAGAGTGGTACAACAAGTTATTAGGTTAAGGGGGCAATTACTTTTTCACATGGGGTAATGTAGATTCAGATAGTTTTCCCCCTTAATAAATTAAATTCAAAGTGACAAAGATGCAATAAAAGCGAAGTCATAAGTAAGGGGGGGGGGTACTTTTGCACAGAACTGTATCCACAATGTGTGTATATGTATATTAGTACAGCAGTACAGTATGTTACACAGTAAACAACAGTCAGATTACATTATATTGAGCAGACACAATAACGACTTAAAAAGTGGACACAGTCACCAGATTCCTTGAGAAAGTTAGGTACTTATTCCAATAAACAAAATCAATGAAAAACAAATTTAGATTGTTTAATGTAATATAATCAATCTCTAATCCTTTCCTCCTCTTGTCATGTAGTACATTAGCACAATAATAAAAATGTCACAAAAAGATTGGAGACTCACCGTGCCCCTAAGCACACAAGCAGCTGGAACTTGCCATCCTTGCCAATGTTGCGTGGCGAGTTATTGATGGCGTTGGCGTAGCGACAGAGGGTTTCACAGGTAAGGCCAAGGGGCTCTGCCGTCTCTTGCATGTCACCCATCTGATCTGCATTCTGCATGTACTCCACCGCTTTCTCTGCAACACACACATTCAACGCACACCATTAGGTAAACAGGCCGGATATCACCACAAGTTCATCAACTCAAAAAGAGTGAACTAGTGACCAGAGATTTTTTTCTGTGAAAGTGGAGAAACGTAGTTAATTTTGGACCCTTGAATCCTCATTATAAACAATCTGCCATTAACACACTACCAGCATTTTTCCATGAACAAATCTACAACACACAGAAAAGAGCATAGGCGTTACTCATTAAATCTCTTGGAGAATATACTGTATTGTCTGATAAATACAGTAGCAGATTTTGACGACATTGCAGAAACCCAAGCTTGTATTAGTCTTTTGCGCACATGTACAGTACTAATTCAATTGCATATTATTCATAGAATATCAGACAACCTCTCATCATATCACATTTTTTAGGCAAAATTGCAGAAACACAAGCTTATGCTTTGTCAACTGCTAATGTGATGATGTTATAGAACCACTTTCAGCTTTAAAAAATGACAAACACCCTGTTAATAAAATGGAAAGGGCCAATAAAGATAATGGGAATGGGAGGAGGGTTAAGATTATGATGGTTTTCATGTAAAAATGGGCTCCTGAACAGCCCCCCAGAGTGAAATGGTGGGAGACGAGGAGGTACGATGGTGCAGCCACCACATGTTTAATGCCCTTTCATCACGCGGGTAACAGCACAGCTCACATGATATGGCCCACTGAGACACCCACCCCCAACCCCCCTTTTATGCATGCAAATGACATGCAAAGGAGCTGCCGCAGACGACAACACAATGCCTCATCTGCTCTTTTCAACACACTTAACACCCACACAGCCACAAAAACCACAACTAAGCCCATCCCACTCGAATCAGACCATAATAAAAGACTAAAAATCAAATCTGCTATTGATATATTGAGGATACACCAACTGCAGGTGCGTATGAAGGAATCACATTGGGTGACCCATTGTTCATGTGACTGTGATCGAACTGGTGGTTATGTAAGGGATTTGCACATGGCTTGTAATTCCCACACTGTCCACTAGGAGTCAGAAGAGCAGCATAGTGGCCCGTCCGAGTCACCTGATCCAAAGGAGCACTTGTAGTGCCAATATTCATCAGCAGAGGGCACTTAAGCACAGTCTATTACTGAGCATAACACAAAGACGAGTCCACTCTATTACAGCCTGGCTATCACCATACAATTTCACAAGTGAGATATAGGTTTGGGGCCAGCTATTTACATTCTCATAGGTTTTAACTATTTAAAATACTAACTACAGCTTGATGGAAAGCTAGTTTTGCACCTGGTGTCGACATGCTGGATCTGTAAACAAACTGCAAGCTTCCTTTTGCCTAATAATGCCTTGCCCTCCCTCCCTGTTCTGTGATTGGAATCCCAAACAGAGGAAGATTTCAGCCAGGGTTTCCATGCGAACAGGGCAGCACGGGAATTCCCAGGCTACCTGACCACAGACCCCCAAAACAAAACAGACAATCCCTTTTGGATTAAAAAAGGAATAAATAAATAAATAAATATACAATAAATATATTCGTCATTGCATTTAGTGACATGTCTGCCATTGTCTCGTTATCTGACTCTCAGGTCCCAAGGTGAAGAGAGTAAAGTGATACGGCCTTTGTCAGCCATTCTGATCAGACCTGTGTGTAAGCAGGGCTTCTACCTCCATCTCCTCTTGGATTGTATACCCCCTTTTGTAAGCAGTCTCTGGGGCATGAATGAGATAGTAAAGACGTAACGATTCCCTCCCTGGGTGTTTTTATGGATCCGCTTCTTGGTTTTTACGGGCGACACATCTGCACTCACCGACAAAGTCCCAGACGAAGATACTCTTCTGGAACATGCCGGCCTTCTTGAAGCCGTGGTGGAAGAACTGCTCCAGGGCTCCCACCAGCCCGTACTCTCCACACAGCAGAAGAGTCAAACTACCCCTCTGGGGGGGGGGAGAGAGAGAGAGAGAGAGAGAGAGAGAGAGAGAGAGAGAGAGAGAGAGTGTCATAGAGAAGTGAACGCAATATATTTTAGTTACTATAAAGAAGAAGTGAACGCAAGACAGAACAGTTAGCCAGGCAGGAAGGGAGAGACAAACTGCACCCATCCCCGCTAAGGTATAGATCCCTCAGACCCTTAGTTACATTACACCAATTCCCCACATTGTCTTCAGAGCATGCAGGGCTAATCTTTCTTCCTTTAGCAGGAAAGCCCATAACATAGTGGTGTGGATATCTCTCAATGGTTCCTATGGGTTTAATATAACACCAGCACATGAGCAGTGAGGCTAGCCAGTTTCAGTAGCTGGTGAGCGGAGAGCAAAATGAAGGCACACTGCACATTTATCATACAAACTAGATAAGGAGGCTACGTGGAGGAATCCCTTACCTAAAAAAATCATGAAGGTTGAACTAAAGATAAAAATAGAACCCAGCGAGTACTAGGCTCCTTGGATGCGAGAACATGAGTGTATGGACATGTGTGCCTTTTATGTGAGTTTTAACTTTTCTCATTATCCTACTATTAAGGAAAATGGAAAAATATCACAGTAATCAGCGTATTCAAATCATGCAAAAAGCCTACCTCCTTCTCAGGCTTGTGAAAGTGTTTAATGATGTTGTTGACAGCCTCTCCAATGCCTTCTTGGATTTGTCCCGAAGTGGGTTCTGCACAAGAGAAATACCGAACACACTGATCAATCTCCATTACTATGGATAGGTGGGATGTACTCTGTGGCTGAAATGATGAATTCACTAATGGCAGTGTAAGATGTTGCAAAACAAATCTGCAACGAGGAGAAATAGGATATGATATTATTACATGAACTTTATAATACCTTTATGCACTTTATGATAAGAAAATTCACAAAATGCCACAATGAACATGAACAAGTTAAGTAATGAGACAGTCACTTTCAACATTATCAGCGCGTAATGAAACGCGTCATAACAAATGAGAGCTCTGAAGATTCACACTTATCCAGGTCATGTTGTCTGAAGAGTGTAGCTAGTTGTAATTATCACAGCTTGATTACAAAGCTGCTTACAACTCAACTCTTTGGTTCAATTTGAAATGAAATGCGTAGGTGCCATCGTAGGCACACTCAGGCTGACCGAGAACTGTGCCAGTGCCCGTTCCTGCACCTAAAGTTGAACCGACCGGCATGTTCACGCCGCAATTCTGAGCGCACGGGAACCGGAAAGTTGGTGCAGAATGCAAACCAAAAAGTACTTGGGTTTTTCCCTGCGAACCGCGACGACAACGTGGATGTCAGCAGGTTTATCCGGGCAATAAATGGCCAGATGCTGAAAAGTTCAGAGCCGGGTATGAAAACGGGAGGTGTGCAGTTAAGCACTTCAGTTCCAAATGTAACTGGTGCGGGGACAGGCACCGGCACCGTTCATGTCGGCCTGAAAACAGTATGTGTGTGTGTGTGTGTGTGTGTGTGTGTGTGTGTGTGTGTGTGTGTGTGTGTGTGTGTGTGCCCACTCACTGCTGTTGCGGCTGCTGAGGGAGGTGATGCTGATTCGCCGGGCCGTGGCGGGGGAGCGTTGCATTGGTGGAGTCCGGCTTCCCCGGCCCGCCTCCTCTTCACTGCTCGGAACCTGGAGCTCTCCAATCAGAACCCTCTCCAGGCTCCCGTCGTCCACGCCTTTACCCAGCCAGCGGCCACACGGGAACCTGCACAACAAGCCAAGACACGTTTATTTGTAGAGCGCAGTGATTCTCAAAACGGTGGGCCCGGGCTAAGTGATGGGCCTTTTAAGTGTCATAAGTGGGCCTTGAAATCGTTTTCGAAAATTCAAAATTGTGTGTGTGTGTGTGTGTGTGTGTGTGTGTGTGTGTGTGTGTGTGTGTGTGTGTGTGTGTGTGTGTGTGTGTGTGTGTGTGTGTACTAGTGTTAACTATTTATTTGAGTTGTATTGTTGATTGAATCAGAGGTGGGCCACGAACAGTTGTAAAAATATCAAGTAGACCCCAAACTGGAATAGGTTGGGAACCCCTGGTATAACAGATCTCATACACCAATGCAAGTTAAGGAATAAAGAAAACAAGAAATACATTACAAACAAAAGTTACTTGTATAAAATGGAAGAAACTATCAGTAATGTACTATAATTCATTTTTTAATATTTAATATTTTTTATAAAAATACTTTACTATAACAATATTTTCCCAACATTATTTATGCTTCTAGTTATAGTATAAATTATAATTTCAGCTTTATGGTACATATTGAGAGTACTGTATTATACTGTATGTTTGAGTCATACTGATTCACTGCAGTGTACAGAGTTCACTTTGCAATACATTATGTAAATAACCCCGGACAGATTATGTAATAATGTCAGAACTATTGTGTAATGCCACCGTTTTCCGTTATGGCTCCAGACAACAACAACAACAAAAAGGAAAATGCACCTGGAAAGAATGTACCTTGTCTGAAGTGGTAAACATTAAGAACATGTAACATGTCAGCCATTGTGACAAAACTCGAAAGTAGATAAAAGTAAGGGTTTGGTATTATCAAAGTAAGTATTGGGAGTAGAATTTCATACTTGTATGTGTGTCCACTGATCTCATTTCTGACCATCACGCAGTCGACCAGCCACTTGGCCAGGAGCCCCGAGTTGTCATGACCCAACTGAACGGTGGTGAGCTTGCCAAGGTTCTGACACTGAAAACACACACAGACACACACACAAATAATAGTGAGACACTAGTAGTGAGGGGTGATGATATGTGGGAGAGAGAGAGAAAGCTAGAGAGGGAGAAAGAGAGAAGAAATATGTAACCTACAACCAAAGAGAAAAGAAAGAACTACTTGAAGAAATATTCACTAGTTTTTGCTACTATGCTAATGATTGGATGAAAGAAAATCACAAGAGCTATTTTCTTAAAAAAACACAAAAAAAACAATACCGGCTGCCAATCAGTGTGCTGACAGTCTCTTAATTTGATGTGATTAGAAAGACCCACTAGACACCGATTGACAAGATGGACATACAGTATGCAATCAAGGAAGACACACCCATGTTAGGAGAGCTACAATAACAGACTAATAGCCAAAGGTTAATACAGATTTCTACAGTGAGGGAAATCCAAGCCAAACCAGAGGAGTTAAGAGGACTCTCCGAGAGGGAGGGGAAGGCAGTGAGAGGAGGTGAAGGTGGGCCGGGGGGGAGTGAGGGGATATAAGGGTGGGTGAGTGAGTGTGGGGGAGAGGGGAGGGGAGGGGAGGGGAGGGGAGGGCCGCAGTGATGCAGCGATGTCTAACCTTGAACAGAACGGTGATGTGAGTGTGGGGCCTGAAGGCAGACTGGGGAGGAGGGAACACATGAGTGAGTTAGGACATGATGAATGACAGGCAGTGCAGTGCAGTGCAGGGCAGAGCAGGGGCAGTGCAGGCACAGCACAAGTGGCTGCTGCATGGACAGCCAGTGGACCGACCTGCCCCATGCATCGAGCCTCAGAGAGGCTGGGTTAGACGCATTACAACATGCCGGGGACACTTCCAGCACTAACTTGGTGGCGTTAAGGTCAATTACAGCTCTGGCACTGAGAATTGCTGATGAAAGTCAACGGTAAATTACCTAATGCAATGCTATGGAACATTTAAGTGAATGAGCAAACTTTTAACTATGTTTTAACACAAAGAAGTAAAGAAATTTGCAAATACCACGCAAAGCAAACATTTAACAAATGTTAATACTTAACACTAACACATTTAACATTTCAAATGAGATGCATCTTTTGGGCCAGCACAACCCCAACAGATGTCAAAAAGTAGTGAATGGTTATGTGCCTGTGGTACATGATTGCCCACAGCACCACATGTGCGGGTTGCGATCACTGAGGAAGGTCGCAAAAGATTGCAAAAAAGTTAAGAAATTAATGTCTAACAACTAAATGTGGATGGCTGCCAAGAGCTCTTGTATCATTCAGAGAGGGTTTACTACGCATTGCTAGCTGCAGCCCTAAAAAATAAATTCTATCTTCATGCTCTTTCCAAAGTGCACAGACGTTAAAAATCCATTAACTTGCCAATTCCTCCAAATAGCATTATGTAGCAAATGTAGAATGAATAATTCGAAAGCTATTTTCAAGCCCGCTACAATTGTGGTGTGAACGTGGAAAGTGGAACGTGTGGAAAGTACAACTCCAAGGTTGTTCTTTGTCTAAGCTACGCTTGTTAATGTATCTTCCAAAGAATAGTAGTAAGACTATAAGAGTTAAATGTGACATGATGAAGAGGAGGATGATGATGATGGAGGCACAAAAAAACACAAATGCATGGCATCAGTCGAGCGTTAATACTGAACTCACATCGAAGGTCATTTCCAGAACGTTCTTGGGGATCTGCATGACACCAGAGTCGCCAAGCTCGCCCGCCACGCAGACCCAAGGGTTGGACGTCGTCATGGCATTACTTAGCTTCTTAATGGGAATGATGACCGCACGGTACGGGATCACTGAAAGGACAATCAGAACCAAAACAACAGGTCATTTTCAAATGTTACAGTTTATTTAAAGGTGCCTGTTACAAAAATTAGGTACATCTTAACAAAGCACATAGCATTATGTTCTTGCACTGTACCCTCTGGTTAGGGTTAGGTATGGACAGTGTAAGAACATAATATCACATGTTGATACATTAAAAAAGAAACAGTTAACAGTTAAGTGCTACCTTTTAAAAAATGTACCTCAAGCATCCAGCTGATTACATCAAAGTCAGCTTTAGTCACAGTTTAATAAGCTCAATCTGATAAAGGATGTTTTGTTTTGTGCCTGTTGTTCTCCTTTGTAAGAACTGATTCCTGATAGCATCTTGGACCTGTGCTCTCATCTATGGTGAGAAATTGTAAATGCAATGTATTGTGCCGCCAGGGGACAACGGCAGGTAGAGAAGCAGAGATAAGCTTATCAGTTCTTCCCCCGTGGAGGACCTAGCCCACCTCCCATCCTGCCCGCTTTGTAGAGCCTTCACCCGGCACCCACACACGTGTGTACTTGCCACCACCTCGCTTGGGAGCGTGGCAGCCAGCCCGTCCGTCCGTCCGTCCGCCCCAGAGCATGCACGCCGCAGCAAGATCCGATGGGAGCCCAAAATAACACAACAGTGCTGAGACGTGAGCGGCGTGAGAATACAAACGTGTTTCTCCTGCCCGGTGCAGAAAATAGAACATTGTTTATGGCCAGGTGAGCTGTCTGGAACAGTCTGAAGATGTATTGCTGCTTATGAGCTTGTGCTGCATGGAGCGGCGGTAGATCAGACAGTCTGGAGACGATGTAGGCAGCTGGCCGGCGTCCACACACACTAAAGGGCATATAAACATAAGACGACTACACTCACCGGCCCCTTTATTAGGTACATCTAGTGCTGGGTTCGACCCCCTTTTGCCTTCAGAACTGCCTTAACTGCCTGCAACAATGCTCGGGTAGGTTGTGGCGGTTTGAACTGTATCAGATCGTCTTGACCATGTTTACATGCCTAAATGCATTGAGTTGGCACCGTGTGGTTGACAGATTAGAAATTTGTGTCAATGAGCAGGTGGAATTGGAAAAGTGTGCCTACTGAAGTGTGGACATTATATAGTGGACATTCTATGCATGCTGACAAACTGTTACGTGGAGTATGACATGATTAGGATTAGAGACTTGGAGATTCAAGTTCTCAAGTCATACCAAAGCAAATTCTTGGCAAGACTTACAACGCAGTGACCACTGAAGTTAAGTGTAACCACATCTCTAAGACACAAAAGCAAAATATTTGTTATAGTTTGAACCGTTTTTCCTCAAAATGTACTTATAACCACTTCAGACAGAGTGCAAATAACGGTCGGCTACACTACATTTCTGCAGGTGCCTAACGAGTGCCCAACAATGTACCAATGTAAAACACCCCAAAAATATTTTGTCTTTCCTGCTCTAGATCTAGTTTGCCGGTGGCATAGAGGAGAGCTGTCAAAAACATTTGGGTCATGCTGACTCTGAAGTTCAGCCTTGCTTTAGGCAACGTCAAACTGTGAGGTTTGTGGTCACGTTTTTGCATAGTAGCGTTTGTGCAACGCATGTGCTTCTGCTATGCACAGCAGTGATTGTAGTGGTCTGCGGGGTCGACACATGCTGTTGCTGTCGTGTTTGTTTGTGTTCGTATTGCTGAGGTTGTGTGACTGACGGAGCTGTGTTTGTCCCCGTGTCTGTACTCACTGATGGTGGTGAAAACGTTGGTGAAGCAAAAATAGTCGACAGCGTTGAGACTCAGCAAGTGAAAGAGGAACTGTTCTTTCTCCTCCTCACAGCGAAGGAATGCATAGCGCTTATACAGCTTCCTGTGGGAGTGGGGGAGAGAGAGAGAGAGAGAGAGAGAGAGAGAGAGAGAGAGAGAGAGAGAGAGAGAGAAAGAAAGAAAGAGATTGCATAATCAGACAAGGCACATAACAACACACGCAGACGCGCATGCATCCACGATCTTGCATTTCCCGTTACATAAACCGGATGAAATGCAGTACATACATCCCATACATCCACAAGCACCTACATATCCATATGTACGCACATACTGTACTGTATGCACACACGCACACATAAAAACTACAGAAAAATAAAAAGGCCATTGTGTGAAAACATATTCTTTGAGTTGAGGTAGACAACAGCTTAACATGACCAAGAATGAGTGTTGACAGATAAGACTATGATATAGTACTGTGACATAGAAGTTAGAGAACTAAAACATAAATAGTATTCAACAAAGAACAGAAATCCTGATGAGGTGCATGAAGACACTCTGCAAATAGAGTGATTTGTGGACCGTGAGTAGTGGTGTAAATAATAATTGATATGTATCGATGCATCGATCCAACGGCCGACGATCGAATGTAATCGTATCGTGGGGCAAATCTCTCCTTTTGTAAAGCGACCTTGGGTTACTTGAAAGGCGCTATATAAAACCAAGTTATTATTGTTATTAAATATCGAAAATAATCGAATCGCTGGCCCCTGCCCTATGCTCTAGCCCCATAACATAATAGAAGTGGAAAAGTAATTGGAAAAAATCGAATCGAATCATATCGTGGGGCATTCTTGGGTATCAAAAATAATCAAATCTTACGAAATCTTAAGAATCTCAAGAAATCGACATTGAATCGTATTGTCTTGGAGGCTGTGATTTACACCCCTGACTGTGAGCAACTTGAAGTGAGCATTGGTGGCATGTGAGGAGTGAGGCCTCGTACTTGGTTAAGGCGTGGTTGCAGAGCAGCTGCTTGAGGTGCTGGGAGAGGAGTTTCTTCTCCAGGGAGAGCCGGATCCAGGCCCGCGCCCGGCCCACATCCGTCTTGATCTCGCTCATACTCTGGATGTGCCTGGGACAGAAAGAAAGACAGAGAAACAAATTAATTAAGTGGAGGAAGATGAATCAGTGAAGGAAGGTGAGAGAGAAGGGGAGAGGGGGAGCCGCACAATACAAGGCAAGTGTTTTAAAGTTAAATTCTGTCATAAAAATACAGGATACATCAGAGAAAGAGGTAGCAAAACTGAGAGTGAGAGAGACAGCTATGGAGGGAGAGAGAGAGAGAGAGAGAGAGAGAGAGAGAGAGAGAGAGAGAGAGAGAGAGAGAGAGAGAGAGAGAGGAACCTTTGAAAAGATGAAAAAAGTACAGACAACCAGAAAAGGTGCACATCCATCATATGGTTCAGCATTCAAGCTACCCAGCCATCACAAACTCACAGGAAGACGTCTGCGGATGCTGTTGAGAACTGGTTTCGTCGCTGGGTAATGTACCAGAATATTAATTAACATGGGGCAAGAGACGATATCTTATTGAAGAGTGATTTTGGTGTCTTACACAGAGTTAACAAAGTAGGCCCCTACAGTTACTTTCAATTAACTTATCCGGGTGTTTTATGAAACTCATAATTAAAACATTCTAAGCTCATCGGGAAAACCCTGAGATGCTAAATCCCAATATGGCCTTTTCTCCTAAACACACAGACTTTCCACAGGACACAGAGTCTAAACAAACAGGCAGCATTCATACCTCATATCCTGTATAACGGACATGCGCAGCATTGGTAGTCCGAGACCTGCATCAGATTTTCGTCTTTCTGGACTGTTTGTTCCTGCAGACAGAGAGAGGGAGGAAGCAAGAGAGGTGGCCTTCAACAAAAGGATTATACAAACGAGTGTGCACATGTCTGGGGCTGCACCGATGCATACTACTATTGAGTCATACGTTCCAACTTCTGTGTGTTGCAACAGAATATCTTACAATGAAAGAAAGTGAATTCTGTTGGATGTATTGGGAATGTAATACAACATTCCTGAGTGTGTGTGTGTGTGTGTGTGTGTGTGTGTGTGTGTGTGTATGTGTGTGTGTGTGTGTGTGTGTGTGTCCTTGCCTGGTGAGAGCTGCTCTGCTTGTAGGCTCTGCTTCTCCTCTCGGGCCTGGTAGTGCAGGAGATGAGACCACAGCGCGGACTTCCCCTAGAGCCAGCCAAGAGAGAAAACAGCTCATGCGTCTTTGTCACAGGCAGCACGCTCACACAGAAATGACTAAACTGTATCTATAAATCTTCATCTTTCTGCTTGTGTGTCTGAATAAGAAGTCTGTAAGTGAAGAGACGAAACATCCTCCAAGTTTCAAAAACAAGTTCTGTTGCCTACCAATAAACTCTGTGTGTCTGTGTGTCTGTGTGTCTGTGTGTCTGTGTGTCTGTGTGTCTGTCTGTCTGTCTGTCTGTGTGTCTGTGTGTCTGTGTGTCTGTGTGTCTGTGTGTCTGTCTGTCTGTCTGTCTGTGTGTCTGTCTGTCTGTCTGTGTGTCTGTCTGTCTGTCTGTGTGTCTGTCTGTCTGTCTGTCTGTCTGTCTGTCTGTCTGTCTGTCTGTCTGTCTGTCTGTCTGTCTGTCTGTGTGTCTGTCTGTGTGTCTGTCTGTGTGTCTGTCTGTGTGTCTGTCTGTGTGTCTGTCTGTGTGTCTGTCTGTGTGTGTGTGCCGTTATGTCTTATGTGTAAGGCAGAGAGAAAACCGTTCATGCATCAAAATCAGAATCTCATATCTTCATCCTTTACATCACCAGTTAAAAAAACACTCCTGTGATGCTGTGTATGTATGTATGTATGGGGCCGCAAGAGACAAATTTCCCTCGAATGAATACAATACAATACAATACGAAAACAAAGAATCTCTATCTTGAATTTTGATCTTTACCATATTGGTGTTTGTGAGTGTGTGTGTGTGCATGTGTGCGCGTGTGCCTGACTGACCTGTTTGACCTGCAGGCCGTGGCTCCATATCCTCTCCAGCAGGTCGCAGAGGGAGGCGATGAGCGTGTTCTCCTCCAGGCCCGTGATGTTGGCCTCCCCGTGGCCCAGCTCCACCGCCTCCCGCCCCATCTTCTCCACCAGCATACGCTTGGTCTGCACCACAGCACACACAACACACACACACACACACTCACACCGTTAAGAGTCTCCTACATTAGAAGAAAAATAGCAATAACCCTCTACACCAGGGTACGCTTGGCCTGCGCGCCACAGCACATACAACCAGAGTTGTAAAAAGTAGAAGTTCTCTTACACATGTTATTATAACACTAGTAGTATGAATGATATTACGGAGTTGAAACCATGTAATATCACACCACTAGTGTAATTACATATGTAAGAGTACGAGAGAGATGTACCTAATAAAGTGGCCAGTGGGTGTATTTCTGCAGTGTTAACTGAACACCTAGAGAGTAGGACCAACACTCTTGAGGGTTAAATTCAAATGTCTAAGTGTTGAACACTGGAACATTTACTGTGCACATTTCAGCCAGGTTGTTGTGTAGTACCAATTTGAAAAATGTGAGATGGAGAAAGGTGGGATGCTTGATGCTACATCACACTTCCCTGGACTAAGTTGGCCTATGGGCGTGGTGGATCTTTACTCATGGCAGTAGGGTGGCCTCCATGAGCTCATTAATGCAGAATCTTAGGACAGTTTGGAGTTTCCAAAATGACAGCAGCAAGAAAAAGTATTGGTGAATGTCATCACCAATTGCATGCTGCCACATTGGAGGAAATGCTATGATTGCATTTGCTGCTTTTAAACAGACTGACTCAGTCATCATACCAAACTCAGTTGATGTCTGTGTAGATAAATGGTGTGTGTGTGTGTGTGTGTGTGTGTGTGTGTGTGTGTGTGTGTGTGTGTGTGTGTGTGTGTGTGTGTGTGTGTGTGTGTGTGTGTGTGTGTGTGTGTGTGTGTGTGTGTGTGTGTGTGTGTGTGTGTGTGTGTGTGTGTGTGTGTGTGTGTGTGTGTGTGTGTGTTGCAACGACCGCTATATTGCAGCCTCACCTTCAAGCGACACTCTTTTAACAGGCCTTCCACAAATTTCCAATTTGTCTGAGCGATGACGGCTGGGGAGAGGTCAGACAGCTTGGGCTGCCTCAGATTCTTGCCCAAAACGCGAGCCTCCTGCATGTATTTCTAGAGAGAGAGAGAGAGAGAGAGAGAGAGAGAGAGAGAGAGAGAGAGAGACAGACAGAGAGACAGACAGAGAGACAGACAGACAGACAGACAGACAGACAGACAGAGAGAGAGAGAGAGAGAGAGAGAGAGAGAGAGAGAGAGAGAGAGAGAGACAGAGAGACAGAGAGACAGAGAGAGAGAGAGAGAGAGAGAGACAGAGAGACAGACAGAGAGAGAGAGAGAGAGAGAGAGAGAGAGAGAGAGAGAGAGAGAGAGAGAGAGGAGTGGAGAAAGTGATAATGGAAGGGAGAAAGATGTATTAATAAATAGCACAGGGGTTTCTGGAAATTTCCACCGAATGGTAAGTAAGTTGAGTGCACTGAACTGAAGTTGTTGCTCACTGAAATGGCCAAGGAAATGAGATTTGGAAGGTAGGAGGAAAAACTAGCGATGAGTGAGGATAGCGGGATTGTGTGGTGAAATTTTCTTTTTAAATATGCATACGTTTTTATGCATTTTGTAAGACTGGGGATATTTCATGGCTCTCTCCTTCACAGAGATATCTCTGCAGGAAAATAAACTAACAAATGTGAACCAAAATGAGCCTCCCTGTTTCTGTCTCTGCTCCCATCTTCTTCCAATTCAAAACAGCTTTGTTGGAATGATAAATGATGTATTTGTTTTAATAAAACAAATGCTACATCAATGGCAGGACGTATATGGATATAGGACAGAAACAGGTAATATATACTGGTACAAGCAGACAGAAGATCTCATCTTTCGCTTTCACCTCTGTCTTTCTCTTTGACACATCCCCTCCTTTCTTCTCTCCTGCCTGCCCACAGACGATAATCTATCTGGGTGTTCCTCTGCACTCCGTCTCTTTCAAGATTCCATCTTTGGCTCACTGTGTCATCCAATCACAGTGTCCCTTGCCATCACAATTCCTTTAACCCTCACACAGCGCCCACCACAGCTGCCAATGGCAGGCGACAGGGGATCCTGATTGCCTTTGATGGTGGCGAGACTGAAATGTGGGACCTCACCTCACCTCAACTCGAAGACTTTTTTTTCTCTGAAAGATTTTTTTTCTTTGCAAGTGCATTGTGTGATTACAGGTGTGCCTTGCTCCCTGACAACCATTATGTGAGCAGGGAGGGGGGTGGGGGGGATGGGTCAGATTGGCATGTTGGGGGGGGGGGGGGGGGGGGGGGGGAGGGTTATAAAAGGAGGGAAAGCTAGTAGGAGGGGGTGGGGTGGAGTGAGATTGGTGAATCGGGGTGCACACTGCACACACTGACACTGACATACCAGGCAGCAGGCCGAGAAGGACTTTTTGGGCGGTTTAAGAGGTGGGGGTGGTGCTTTGTCCCACTCCCAGAAAGCCATAGAGTTCTGCAGCACCAGACACCCCTCTGCCTGCTGTTGCAGTGGGTGCAGGCCAAGCCAGCCACAGCCACAGCAGCGCCAAACGCCACACAGCGTGCGATGGTGAAGAAAGAGAGGACAGGACAGAAAAATAACAAACGGAAAGACAGGACAAGACAGAAAGAAAAAAAAAAAACAAAGACAGGCAGCATGCAACGTGAAAAAAACAGACAAAACATTCAGACCAGAGAAATTTCTAAAAACAGAAGGAAGGGTCAGAGAAAGTTGCAACCTCAACGCAACATGTAAAAAGGGAACTTGACAAAAAGGGAAATAGAACGGACAAGACAGAAGACAGCGAGACCAAAAAAAGGAAAAGAAAAACAACAAACCAAAACCCAAAACAACAACTACAAACAAATGTCAAAATAACAGGGGAAAATAATCAGAATCTACCAATCAGATGACAAAAGGATGGAAATAGCGCAGCAGACAAGATAGGATGGACGGATGCATGCGTGTTTGGTAATGGCGGAATACCTCTTTGAGGTCGTTGTCCAGCCCCAGGTGTTCGCTATGCTGTCTGTGCCGGTCGTGACGACGCTGCGTCGTGGCTGTGCGATTCGACCATCTGATGACACAGACATAATTATTACCACAATGACTAATAAAACTTTTACACCTATTACTGTACCACTTCCTTCCGATATAAATCCCTTTGTATACCTAAATGTACTGGAACAGGTTTTTTAAATGTAATAACTGTGTTTGTGTCTTTGCCTTACTGAGTATGCCTTACTTTGCATACTGATACAGTAAACCCAGTTAAACCAAGGAAATGCATGATAATGCAGATATTTATTTACAAAATCCAGTTGGCAAGCTGGCTTCAGAAGCAACAGCTCGTTATGAAATATATCCATAACAATCCATACCATATAATACACTGTATATTATATACGTCATCTGGATCTGCCTATGCAGTCGGCAAGTAGAGACACAGTTGAGCTTGATGAAACGGATGAAGTGTAAAGTGTAAATGGCTGTGATGTTGTGGAGCTAGCTCACTTGTTGTTGGTGGGTCCGGAAGCCAGCACGTCGGACTGCAGCTTGGGGAAGAAGCCCTGCTGGTACTTGCCCTGGCCGATCTTCATGTCTAGCAGGTGCGGGTGGATGGCCGTGTGGTCAATCTTCACCAGGCGCTGCTCAATGGAATGGGCTGGAGGGCATAAGAGAAACAGTAACAATGCGTTTTATTTTTGTATTATTATTTGCATTTTATGTATGCGCTTTACATCCACTGAATGACCTTAAAGTGCTAAGCTACAATGCACAAAAAGAAAATGCATCATGATTTCAAAACCAGACTGTTAATGGAGCCCTATCAGTGACCCTAGCATATTAAAAATAAAAAGCCAGCATCTGGGTCTTCTGGGCCAGCATATTAAAACGGAAAAAATTGTCAAGTTAAGGTGTGAAGGCGTTTTGGAGAGGGTGGGTGGAGAGGTCAAGGTAGGATTCAGCTAACGGAGAGAGAAGGATGGACAGGGGAGGAGAAGCAATGACGGAGGTTTAGCATCACACCGCAATCAATCTGTCAATGCCAAGCGTGACATGGCCAGTGGAGAGCAAATATCCTCCTCTGAGCTGCTCACATGGCACAGAGTCACAGACGGCAGCAGCAGTGTCCCAATGGCAGCAGCGGGGCGTGGAGAGAGTGACCCCCTCGTGTTTGGTTTGGTTTGTTGTCCTCGATTAAAAGCTTTAATCTGTGCATGCAGAGTGCTGTGCGAGATCAATAGTGCGCTTTAGAAGGACATCACATGGCCGCATGGCAGCATGGGTAGTGTCCCTCCCTGCAGCAGTCTGTGTCCTCGCCCCGCTGATGGAGGATTAGCTCCAACCTTTATTATTGGAGTGCAGAGCTAATGAGGCCACCGAAGGCACCGAGTCAATGGATCGGACCAAGTCCTCTCACACAGTCTTTATTCGCTCTCTGTCGCATTCTCACTCTGTCTCTCTCCATTTCTGTACGTCTCTCTCTTTCTTTCTCTCGCGCACGCACGCACGCACGCACGCACGCACGCACGCACGCACGCACGCACGCACGCACGCACGCACGCACGCACGCGCACACGCACACGCACACGCACACACACACACACAGCACAATGGGGCCTGCCACTTGAGGTATCTCCACAAGGAGCTTTGGCACAGGATCAAAGCCGTGCAATGTAGTGTCGTACCGTTCATTAGGGGACATGAATGCTGTACACTGTTAGCCTGGTGAACCAGCGCCACCCGCTGGACGGCAAAATGTTTTGTCTACGGGTGGGTCTGGCCTCGCACAATGATTCAATGAAGCCAGAATGCCATGAATCTGGCAAACCAATTACAACGCAAAGATGTGTTTTGAATCAAAGCGGGCAGGGTTTTGAGGGAAGGTTGTTCTCATCAACAATCTTCGGATGTATTATGCATCGAGGCCAGACTAAATTAGACATCCACATTTAGTCTGGTTTATCAGGCTAGTACACTGTCCCTTTCATCCTGGCCGCACTCATCCAGCCTCTCCTTTATCTGCCTTTGTGTTTGGTCTCCATCCTCTCTCCTCCTTTCTTCCATGTTCCATCCATCTCTTTTTCTCCCTCTTTCTGCTCTTGCCATCATCAGCTTCCTTTATCTGCCTTCATGTAGGCCATCCATCCTCGGTTTCTTCTTCTTCTTCTTCTTCTTCTTCCCCAGCCTCTTTATCAGCCCCTCTGTGTTTCCCCTTCTCCCTCCACCCCTCTTCCTTTCTCTGCCTCTCTCACTCCCCCCTTCCTGGAGGCTACATTACATAAGTGTTCGCTGCCATATATGCACTTGGTGGTGTGTGCAGACTGATGCACATCCTACAGCACAGTCAGCTAGGTCCCTCTAATCTAGTGTTTCTCAACAGGGTCTCTACACTGGGGAGCCCTAAGGAGAAAGATACAGCAGAGAGGGGGTGGTGATTGGCTACCATTGGGCTGCATTAGTCCATTTTATTTTTTAATACTAAGGGGGGGATTGACAGGCTCAGAGAACCACTGCTCTACATTTAAATATTTTTTTGGCACAGGTGGTCTTGGCACAGACAGAGATGAGGCTTAACAGTTGAGAGAGACAACATACTGTAGGTCCTGTAGCCCCTTACCAGAAAACGGCCCGCCACTGGGGCGTTGTAATAGTCACTGAAAAAAACAAACTACCCTAGTGCTACACCACTATGACAGGCACAGGGCTTTTTGTAATACATTACGATTTGGTCATCGCCATTCTGCTAACAGCTAATTTAAAACAGTGGCAGTGTCTTGAGGGGTTATGTATTAGAAAAAAAGTGTCATCATTAACACAGTGCAGTTAGTACCACACTGGATTAGTACTGCAGCTGACTTCTCTAACCTTTGTTCAGAGCTATGCCCACTTCACAAGTTTTCAGCAGCATCCATTGCATTCTGTTTGACTATGCCCATGATGTTCACGAGACAGATCGATTCCACAGCACTTGATTGATGTCTGCACTTTCCTGGCAGACCATATTGTGGTGTGGTGTGGTGTGGTGTGGTGTGGTGTGGTGTGGTGGTGTGTGTGGGATAAAGAGACTCTAAGATAGAGATGCTGATACACAGGAGGCATCTCCCCGGTCTCTGAGTCTCTCTGGTCGCCTTAATATGCCCGAGGGCTCCATTTACATCCCTGACCTCATTAGCGCTCCCTCCACACACACGCACACATATATAAATGAGCACACACACACACACCTAATCTGCAATGCTGTTGTGTGTGTGTGTGTGTGTGTGTGTGTGTGTGTGTGTGTGTGTGTGTGTGTGTGTGTGTGTGTGTGTGTGTGTGTGTGTGTGTGTGTGTGTGTGTGTGTGTGTGTGTGTGTGTGTGTGTGTGTGTGTGTGTGTGTGTGTGTGTGTGTGTGTGTGTGTGTTCAGAGAGTGCACAAAAGAGTGTGCATGGGTGTGTGGTGTGTTTTTGTTTTTACGTATGTGTGCTTGATGAAAGTTTAATGAGAGAGCGGCGTAGAAACTTCTCCAATTTAACTTACTTCTCCGCAAGACTTCAACAACATGTTTTTGTTTGCCCGGTCTGTCATCAACATATTCTGAGCTCATTAAGAGAAGGTTATAATTAAAGATGATGGAATACCAGACATTTTGTGTACAAACAAAATTATTCACCAGCAGACACACAGGCACACACACACGTGCACTAGTGCACATGCATGCACACATGCACGCATACGCGCAGACACACACACACGCGCAGACACATACACGCGTGTGCGCACACACACACACACACACACACACACGCACGCACGCACACAGCTGAGGAGCCAGATGGTCATTGACTCTCCAACAGGCTCTCTACCTGCACATTGCTGCTGCAGTCCAATGCAAGACTTCCTCTTACAGATGCAGCAAACGCAATTAGTGAAGTTAATGAGCTGAAGTCGAACGAGTTTTAATGAAGACAAAAGACCAGACCAGCCAATATTAAAGAACGTGCGCATGCGCGCACACACACACACACACACACGCACGCACGCGGTGCATACACACCGCGGCACACACGCGTGCACACACGCATACATGCTCACACACACACGCACACGGCGCATACACACGCACGCATGCTCACGCACACACATGCGCGCGCGCGCTCACACACACACACACACACACACACACACACACGCTCACACACAAGCGCGCTCAAACACACAAGCGCGCTCACACACACACGCGCGCTCACACACACACACGCGCTCACACACACAGACGCGCTCACACACACACACGCTCTCACACACACACGCGCTCACACACACACACACGCTCTCACACACACACGCGCTCACACACACACGCGCTCACACACACACATGCGCGCTCACACACACACATGCGCGCTCACACACACACACACACACGCTCACACACACACACACACACACACACACACACACACACGCACACGCTCACACACACACGCTCACACACACACGCTCACACACACACGCTCACACACACACGCTCACACACACACACACACACACACACACACACACACACACAGGCTCCTTTTAAAGGACTAACTCACACGTGCTTGAGTCACAGGGAGCATTGACCCTGGAACTGTGCAGAACTGAAACGTCAGCAGACAGAATGGGTTCCTCTTTACTCTCTCTCTCTCCACACTGCCTCAATGCCACACTGCCGGGCAATATGACGATATATATCGTTATCGTGATATAAAAGTGTATATCGTGACCTTTCTCCTATATCGTTTATATCGTGAGAGTAATTTTATCAGTTGTACACAATTGAATATCATTTCATTACATTTCATGTTGTCACAATACACTATCAGTTCATGTTACTGTAAAAATAACAATAAAAAGATCCATTTTAAAGAAAGGTTGTTTTGCGACATGAAAAAATAAAGAGCAAATAAAGAGAATAACTGAAATCGTATGTAATTGTGCTATATCGTGATATATATCGTTATCGTGATATAAAGTAATCCATATCGTGATACAGGTTTTTTTCCATATTGCCCAGCCCTATCTGAAGGAGAACTTTATGCAACTTCACCAGACCACTCTATTGCCCATGTTGACATCTGGTCCTTTACCTTCACATGGGAGAAGAACTTAATGCAACTTCACAAGATCTCTCTATTGTCAGTTTTGTTGTCCTTTTTGCTTTCACATGGCCAAGACTAGCCTCTGAAGGGCACGCCTAAAATGTTAAAACCCTTTTCTGTTGTCCATTTTGTAAGTCTGCACTTTCAGCTTCACTTGGGCCAGACTTAAGTCTGACAGACACATTCATGCAACTTCACCAGGCTCTTGTATTCTTCAATGCTTCTACTAGACTCCTGTATTCTTCTATGCTTCTATGCTTCTACTAGACTCCTGTATTCTTCATTCTGTCGTCTGCTCTTTTACCTTCACCTGAGCGAGTGACTTCATTAAAAAACAACTCACATCTCTCCACCCCCCCACCCCCACCCCCCTCCTCTCAGGGTGGCCATTATCAGAGCATCTGGAGCAGTCTGCCCTTTTGTCTGTTTGGGTGTGTGGGTGGGTGTGTCGCAGGCAGACACACAAGACTCATTTTTGTCAAATCATCCTCCAGCCCACCTTCTTCCAATGTCCCTGCAGACTGCCTTGTCTCTGTTTAAACTTCAGATGACAAAACCAAAAAAGCATGGCCTCACAAACATTTCCAAAGCATAATCTAGCACTGTGTTGGCAATCTTTAAATCTTTTTGCATGTTATTGTTATGGTGTCAGCAGGCTGTGATTTCACTACAAGCTGTAACCTACAGGTTGTATGTACTGTATGTTGTAGTGCTGCATGTAACAAATGAATGCTGTTAACTCAAAATCAACATTCATGATTCCTTCCTGTGTCCGCCACAGAGGGAATTTCAATACTTATCATCATCTCTCTGGGTGAAGAATTGTAGAAATTTTAATTGGCTAGTTTATTGAATTGCTGGAACAAAACGTTACTAGATCGGAGCTTCCCAGAATCCTGTAAGCTATAAACATACCATCTTTGTACCAACTTTGTCAGTATACGTGAGAAATGAGGTGCAACACGTAGCTGGAGTTTGGTGTAGAAGTAAGTTAAATCGGAGGTCCTCCCTGCCATTAACCTTGCATGAACCACAGATAAACACAGGCACAGACACGGGCACACCTTAAAACCGAAGCCTAAACATGGAAATTGTTCAATGACTGTCACAAACCAACACAAACTTCAACTTCAAGGGAAATTGTGCAATGAATGCAAAATGATCGTGGAGTTAATTTCAGGGCTCCTTGGAGCTGAGCAATTCTAGCATCTGATCTTTAAGGGTGCTACACAAACAAAGACACGCTGTCACACATACAAATGAACTAACAGACTTCAACGAGGGAATTGTGCAATGAATGCAAAATGATGATTGAGTTCATTTAAGGGCAACCTGGAGCTCATTGGAGATCAGCAGGACCAAACGTCTGTTCCCTGACTGTCCGCTTCACATAATATAAACCCCGACGCGGTGCTTTTCCTGATAGGGGCCGATTTCCCTAACTTTATCCCGCTTATTACATGGCTACCCTTAGAACATTGTTCGTCATAATTATGACAACGACATGCTGATTTAATGAGAAGTTTAACCTTTGGGGAACTTGAATGACTTCCACGACACAAAATAGTTTGTGGACTTCCAAACTCGGTTTGCCATTCTAGAACACAGCGCAAAATCGTGTGCGGTGTGCGCGAATTCGTTGCCGATTTCCAACATGGCGGCCCCCTACGATACTGATGACACAGCGACTTGAGTTGTCAGTTGCTCTGTTGGTCCCATTCCTGTCTTTCCCATTCATTCTGAGATGCCAATGATCTGTCTAATCTGAAATAGCTGCCGTGAGGCGTCGCCAAGATGGCCGCCAAGAGAAGGAACTTATGGGAAAAGACTTTAGACAGACGACAGTGACGGCAGCTCACCTGACTCCTCCAGGATGGTGCACCTCTGGTAGCAGGATGAGCGCAGGCTGGGGGCGCGCACGTTGAAGAGACGGGCCTTATCGATGCGGCCATCGAAGACACGCAGCATGGGCTCCTTCTCCTCCCACTGGGACATGATCTTGTTGTCGATGAAGGTGGCGAACATTTGCGTCTCGATGAAGTGTGACAGGAAGGGGAGGTAGGGCTCTGGCTGGTCTGAAAGGAAGGAGGCCTACGGAGAGACCAGGGAGATGTACACACACACAGGCACACATACAGACACAGACACAGACAGACACACAGACACAAATGGTTATTTTTTGTTTGCTAGGGACACACCATTCTCAGCGGTCCCGTTTGCATTGGCCACAAACAGACCCAATTTCACACGACCCTCAAACGATTTCTCACAAAACACAGAACTCATTTCCTGTGTCCTTGTGAGCAAACAGTGGCCCCCTGCCAGTTCCACTTCTCTCTCTCTGCCATCGCTCCAATACTAAAAAACAGACATCCCTGTGGAGTCATCTGCAGTCTATTGGTCCTGCAATGATTTCTGAGAGGATGAGAAGGCCACGTTCAATACTCCACTAAAAGAGAGTGCATTCTGAACGGCTTCTATTTAAGGTGGGATTAAATTAAAAGCATGGTTTGAGCAATCCTTTAAAGAAAACCTCCTCTCTCTCTCTCGCCTTACTATTAGGAATTATATGAAATTGGATGAGGAGCACCTTAAAGGACTGAGTATTCAGCAGTTCCGGGCCGTTTTCTGAACCAATTGGTCAGTTTTACATTTTTTAAACAAAATTTGCTGAGTGGCTTTAAGGGCAGGATTAATTGAGACGATTGCACACAGACAGCTATTCTGAAGCAGGCAGCGACATTTCGGTGGAAAACACAGACAATGAAAAAATCCTTCGCACTACAGAAAAGGTTTCTATAAAAGGATATGGTTGATTTGGAGATACATGTTTTTTTTTTCCTTTTTAAAGCAGTGTGGTCCACTCCAGATACCTGAACAAAGTCTTCAGTGGTATGACACTGGGTTAACATTGGTCTTATAAGGGGGACTGTAGCAAAGATCAACATTTCTGTGGAAAACATTTTATTTGCATCCCCAGACAATGAAAGTGCTGGATAGTCATCCCATCTATCCTTTAGGAAGAGATGATCCAGGCCAAGCAGCGATCTTCCCTAAAGAAAACATCGCCGTGGCCCGAAGAAGGAAGAACGATCTAGCCTGCGGCCACCCCAGATAAGTAAAGGACTGCATGACAGATTGATGGAGAGGGCAACAGAGCACAATGAAAGAGAGGTGGGAACACTCTTCTTTCAGAGGATCTGCCTCTTCGTAAACGGGAAGAATGAAATGAGAACAAGAGGAGACATGACATGAGTACAGCCTATCTGCTGTATGTCTGTTCGTGGTCTCTTCTTTGCTTGTCTCGGTCTATCTAAGATTTTCTGTATGTCTGAACAAACTGGTCTGTATTGTGTCTGTATTGTGTGTGTGTGTGTGTGTGTCTGTGTCTGTATGTGTGTGTGTGTGTGTGTGTGTGTGTGTCTGAATCGGTGTGTGTGTGTGTGTGTGTGTGTGTGTGTGTGTGTGTGTGTGTCTGTGTCTGTGTCTGTGTCTGTGTCTGTGTTGTGTGTGTGTGTGTGTGTGTGTGTGTGTGTGTGTGTGTGTGTGTGTGTGTGTGTGTGTGTGTGTGTGTGTGTGTGTGTGTGTGTGTGTGTGTGTGTGTGTGTGTGTGTGTGTGTTTTAAAGTTGTTTTGGTTAAGGTGTTAAACAGTCCCACAGATGTTCGTGCCTCGCGCTATGCATAACACAACATGAAAGACAGTGGGAGTGCAAGCACAAAAATGGAGGAAAAAGACTGCAGTAAAGTTTCGTGTTTTTTGGTGGCTCTCACCTTGTCGAAGTTGTGCATCTGCTCGCGGTTGGTGAGCCAGGATTCCAGGTCGGGCGCGCTCTGGATGACGAAGGCCTCGTAGTCGGCGAAGAGCGTGGCGAAGCGGCTGGCGAAGACCTCGCGCAGCTGCACACTCAGCTTGGCGTTACGCAGCTCCTGCTCCTCCTCCGCTGACCTCCTGCCTCCTCCTCCTCCTGATTCTCCATCTGCCTCTGCATCGCCATCCTTCACACTGCAGAACAGGTTTACATGAAGAGACACCGTTAATTTGGAAACAATAGGGTATTGTTTAAAGGAAGTGTGCTCAACTCAGGATAACGGAAAAAAAGTCTTCAGCTGTGTGACACTAGGTTATTACATGTAGTGCAGAAAAGACTTTCAATATACATGCATAATTTTAAATTGGGATTTATTAGGCAAGGCGTTCCCACACTTAACCATGACATGGCCATGGTCCCTTTATTCAATTATTTATGTTTTTGTTTATTTAATTTGAAAACCACCGTATGTGGCAACATGACAAGCTGAAGGCTGAAGTTTGGTCTGAGCCATCTTCAGGGACTTAAGTCACAGACAGGTTTATACTCCAGAGTGTGGCCTTTCTCTACTGAATGTGGAATCAACTTCAACAATGTAGATATTCAAGTGAAATCACACACTGTTTGATATCAGAAAAGCTATATCATAAAATAGATGTCTCCAATAAACAATGCAACGACTTTAAAATGGATAATATCTGAACAGAAAAGGTTTACATAACAGAAGTAGTGTGGGCGCTGCTTATGCATTAAACAGTTAAGTGATCGATCCTTCTTTGTTCGAACAGTGATGCCCTCTAACAGCCGTTCTGCATAATTAATGAAGACCTCATCTGCCCATTGCATGGATAATCTACAGCTGATTTATGTTGCTACTGAACAATGAAGGCAGATACTCTAGAAAATAACATTTGAACAGTGGCCAAGCATGAAAGGCTGTGTTAAAAGGTTCAAGTGTTCCAGTGGGAGCAAGTGATTTTGGAAAAGTATTTTGTGATCTGTAACGACTAAATAGTCTGTCTTATCTGAATCTCTCTCCTGTCCATTAATGACCATATCTAATGGAATCGACAGCAGCGTTACCAGCAGTAATCGAACTATGGGTGCATACGAAAGTGCCGACTGCCTTCCTATGCAGAAGGCCAACAATAAGAACTGCCTATGTAGTACATCCAAATACCCTGGTAAGCTTTCAAACAGGAGGCGAACGGTATGCGGATGAATTTCTATATCTGATAATATTTGCAGTAGGCAAACGATGGTTGCTTTGCTATCCCTGATGTCAGCGGGAGTTCGGCATCTGTGCAGTCGGTCGTTGGTCATTAGTGCCATCAAGGGCGGGCCCCAGTTCCGTAAATGACGGTGTTGTAGTACGTCCAATTTGTGCTTACTATTGGTTAGCTTTCTACATAGAAGCTACTGGTCAGGGCACAGAGTGGTCGCTACTAGAAAGAAGGCAGTGCCCACCATAGGTGTTGGATTCATCCTATGAGTTGGATTGTGCTTTAGTAGTTGCAAACAAGTATTTATGGCTGTTCGTTAGTTTATAAAATATTTGTTTTGCTATTTTTTTTCCTTTTTACTGTTGTATTTTACTTGTTGCCTTTATTTCAATAGGACAGTGAGGTAATGACAGGAAGCGAGTTGGGAGAGGGAGACGGGGAAGGGTCGGCAAAGGACCCGGGCCGGAATCGGACCCAGGTCAGCCATGCAGCAGACAAGTGCCCTACTGTTAGCGGCACGGTAGAGCCTTTACTGTTGTATTTTCACTGTGTTTTTCAGTCATGCATATGCACC
>NC_085871.1:125000-280000 GCF_034702125.1 Engraulis encrasicolus
CTTATTCGGTAGTTTGAGCTCGACATCGCCGTTATTTCCAGCATCATTTTTTTAGGTCATCGTCACTGCTTTTAAACACAGCATATTCTAAGAGCTGGCGCTGGGCATATGGGAAGGATTTTTTGCCCTGCGGATGTGGAGAAAGAGTGGAGGGCGGTGTGAAATTGGATTTGGGTTGCTGGTGCCAAGAGAGACTCCGAGGAGTGTTCATTCTTCTTATTACCCCCTTCTTCCAAACCCACACCACCCTCGCTACCCCCATGCAAATGATTAGGATTCATGTTGAGGAGGAAGAGGGGGTTCTTAGCTTTGCCTGTTGAGAGTACAGAGTACAGAGTCCGAGAGCTGTCCGGATGGAAGCTACGGCTTGTTAGCCTCATCCCTGCCAGCACAGCTGAAGTGAAGTTAGCGGCGTTGGGAGTTGGGCGAGCGTGTCTTTCAGGGGAACGGACCGAGGTGGACAGATGTTGCAGCTCGTGTGGAACTGTCGGGGGGGGGCAAGCTGTCGACTCAATCTGACACGCAACTAGCTAAGTGTGAGTCTTCAGAGATGCTTTTTGTGACAGTTAGGAGTAACGGGTAGAACATTATTTACAACTTCCGTAATTAATATTCAGTTGACACATCACTGCCATCAAACACAGTATAAGTATATAACTCCAATAACTGTGTGCGTCTGTGTCTTTGTTGGGGGGGTAGGGGGCGGCTTAGTACATAACAGGAGAGTCACATGGGTAAAGGTAAACAATAGAAGTGCAAAATACACAGGAAACCACATTCTTGAGTAATGCCACAACACGGTTAGAATGCTTGGAAATGCATATAGAGTGGAGAGAAATTTCATACAGAATCAGGAAATGGGCTGCTACATGTGCAAGTTGTGTCTGTGCAAACCATGCAAGGCTCTCAGGCATGTAATGGCTTAATACATGGAAACCGTTAATGTAATGGCACTTCGCACAATTTGTGCAAATGTGGATTGTTTGCTCTGTGAAGAAATGAAAATATACCTTTTCAAATTCCTAAAAAAAATATGATTGTACTAGAAATGCTGCAGTGTTTCCGCATTGCTTCCAACACCAGAATCTCCTCCTTTGTTCCAATGCATATGGACATGCTCCATCTGACCTTTGGGCATTTCGCCATGGCATTTATAGGCTACTGCAGCATCAGAGAGAGACAAGAGCGTAGGTTTAGGCTCCTTACCTCCTGGGGCAGCTCCAGCTTGGAGCGGTCGGTGCCCTCCTTGGACTGGAGGCCCATGAGGTAGGGCACGGGCGCGTCCAGGAAGTGCAGCAGCGAGGCGGGCAGGATGGGCACGTAGACATGCTGCCACTGGAAGGGGAAGAGCAGCGTGGTGATGCTCTCAGCCACCACCATCAGACGCTGGTAGTCTATACAAGACAAGGGGAAGGGAGGGAGGGACGGAGACAGAGACAGAGACAGAGACAGAGAGAGAGAGAGAGAGAGAGAGAGAGAGAGAGAGAGAGAGAGAGAGAGAGGGGGGGGGGGAGAAGGGAGGGAGGGGTAGAGAGAGAGAGAACACATGAGACTGAGGAGATGGATTCGCACGCATGCACCAACTGTGGGATAGATATTGAGTTCAAGCCACAGTTTGGTACACACAGTCAGGCACACAAGACTGTATGCATGAATGCAGACACAGTACACACAGACAATGCACATACATCAACACATGGACACAGACACACAGACAGACAGACACACACACACAGTCTCTCAAACCTTGGAAAAAAATAATACATTTTCAGCTGGATTCATTTCTTCACTCTGATTCAATTCCACTTTCATTTCATGTCATGTCATTTCCCTCTAATCCACTCTGCTCCGGAGCCATACATTTCTCTACAGCCGCTTTAAAAATGCATTACACTCCTTCAATGCTCCCACAGAAAACATTGCTGCCATATTTCTATGTCTTGCGTTCTGTGTGTGTGTGTGTGTGTGTGTGTGTGTGTGTGTGTGTGTGTGTGTGTGTGTGTGTGTGTGTGTGTGTGTGTGTGTGTGTGTGTGTGTGTGTGTGTGTGTGTGTGTGGTCACAGGCAAAGAAAGTGTATTTTGTACCAATGCTGTTTTTGTGTGTGTGCTTGGATGTGTGCATGCGCCTTTGAGATTTAGTGTAAAAACAGGGAAAACGTTGAATGCTGTCAGTTGCGCATCACTTGTTCAGGAGACAAAGAAAGATGGAAACGCACACCTGGCTTGTTCCCTGGGAAACCCCCTGAGAAGGGATTTCTGTAGTCCGCTCTGCTACCGGTAAACAGATTCCTTGTCTTTCATTAAATATGCAGTGTGTTTTTTGAGGTTGTCTCCACTGCAGACAACGTAAAAGGAAAACTGAGGTGCCATTGCACTGTACCTTTGTTATGGGTCACAAAAATATCTGTGTTGTGTGTGTGTGTGTGCGCCACTGAAATCATTAACGTCATATTTTTGTCATATTTCCATATTGTGGTAATGTCAGTGTATGAATGTGTGTGTGTGTATATCTGAGTCTTTGTAGTATATGTGTATGGCTCGCCATGTGTGCATGTGCAGGCTTGTCAGAGAGCTTAAAAGACAAACAAGACAGCCCTCCTTTTATGTACATTAGCTAAGTGCTATCTCCAGACACCCCCAGCCTTGTTCCTCGTCTCCCCCAGCCGTGCTGTGCACTCGGCGGGCCCCATTAGGGCATTGTTAGCATCACTCATACTTCAATCCGCAGGCAGGCGCCCAACAAGTCATTACTAACCGGCGTGCCCCGCTCGAGAATTAATGGAGGCAATATTTCTTAAACGGGAGGGGGCCGAGCAACGTTAATCACAGACCCCGCCCATCAGGAAGACCTGACTGGAAACAGAGGAGAGTGGACATACTGTATGTGGCAGAGAGTATGGGAGTGAGTGAGGGGAGTGAGCTTAAATGCTGTTTGTGTATGTGTGTGTGTGTGTGTGTGTGTGTGTGTGTGTGTGTGTGTGTGTGTGTGTGTGTGTGTGTGTGTGTGTGTGTGTGTGTGTGTGTGTGTGTGTGTGCGCGCACATGTGTGCGTGTGTGTGTGTGTGTGTGTGTGTGTGTGTGTGTGTGTGTGTGTGTGTGTGTGTGTGTGTGTGTGTGTGTGTGTGTGCACGTAAGTAAGCGCACGGTGAGTGAGTGAGTGAAAGAGTGTGTGAGAGAAAGAGTGAGGGAGATTGAGAGTCAGTGAGTGAGAGAGTGAAAGGGTGAGTGAGAGAGAATGAGACAGTGCATGAGAGAGGGAAAGAGAGTGAGTGTCAGTGCCTGTGTGTCTGTGCCTGTGTGCCTATGTCTGTGTGTACTAGTGTGTGTTCATGTGCTTGTACAGAGACGCTAGAAGAGAGTGATTGCAGCATGCACTGCTATGTTACAGGGTGTCCCATTGTGTCTGCTGAAGGGAGCCTTTATGTGGCCTCCTGTCCCTCTGAATAGAATGAGTAACAGGCCTGAGGAAAGAGGGTGAGGGCATCTCTTCCAGCCAGAGAGAAGGAGGGAAAAGGGAGGACTGGAGTCACAAAAACATGGAGTAGGAGGAGGAGGAGGGAATCACTCCCTGAGGGCTTCCCGAGGTCAAGTCTCAGTCAGACCCAATGTGTCAGTAAAACAGAAAGAACACAATCTACCTCACACTGCATTACATTGTACTACTTTGAAGCTGAAGCTCTTATCCAAAGCAACTTAGAGTTATTTAGGGTACTGCTTACAGTCTATGGAGCAATGTAGGGTACGGTGTCTAACTCAAGGGCACATAAGTCATGGATGGGGTTACTAAAAGGCACTGGCGTTCCTCCTACTGACACGGAACTCAGACTTGCAATCTTTCGATTACAAGACCAACTCCTCTGTCCTTAGGCCACAGCTGGGTGAGAAATGAGACAATCCTACCTCCCATTCACATTAGCCCATTTGTACACTTTCGGAACCGAAATGGCTTGTTCTATCCACATACAAGCTATTTGAGTAATTTGAGAACAACAGTGTGTAGAATTACAGTCACTGACTTAATTTCTGTCATGGTTTTTGAGAGTGGATTAGTTGTCGATGACAACCAGAAATCATGACAATGTAAGACACGGCCTTCCAAAAACAGTAGAAATTAGTGCCTGGCCATGAGTGGGAATAAACAAGATGGAGAAATGAAATCCTAACTGAAAACAGGAAATAAATTGTGCGAAATCAACAATAAAAGCCACTGACTGGACTGTTCTGGCACTGGAAAAAACAAGCACGCACATTCTGACACACTGCCACAACAGATGAATCAGGATCTCATGTACAAATACTTCAAATCCTGATGCAAGGGTCAGACATCAGCTCAGTAAATCCAGCACTTAGACATGTTGTACTGGACGTATATAACTTATGGCACTAATCCTGACCTATATCAATCACAAGGCAACTCACAAAACAACATCCCTGCCCTATAAAAAACACTTTCATTTATTTTGGTTTCACAGGATCAGATTGTGTGGCATGGCATGGTGACACTTTCCTCCTTTGTTTTTGAGACATACACTTCAGAATCAGCTGTGATGATGAGTGAATTCTCTGTCACACTTGGAACCAACCCACCCTAATGGCATATATGCAATTTTGTTGTGTGCAGTCTGCACTTCTGTGCTGCTGTGTCACAATGACAATGGGCGTTAGAGTTGGAGTTTCCCAGTTGGGATTCCACTTTCACTATCGAGGCCGGCCAGGCCAGAATAAGTTGACGCCCTTCCTGTCCCGATTAGGCACAGCTGTAACGCCATCATTGAAGCACAATGACTCGTCTCGGCAAAATGTGGGACGTGGATGCCAGTTATCCTCTATATCGGCCGTGCGGAGATATAATTAGCAGACGTGGCGTCTGCTTTTGAGGCATTGTGTAACACCCTGCTGTGGCGGCTCAGCAGGGTTCATTAGCACATGGGGCTGGGCTAGGCTGCTTTTTTAGGCTGCGTTTGCATCTTTGCATCGAGATGTAATATTCATAAAGCTCTCGTCCTGATAACACATCCCGCTTCCACCCGTACAGTAGAACTTCAAAGACACAGCAAAGGATCATGGGAAGGGAAGCGGAGGGAGGGGGAGAGGAAGAGGATGGGAGAGGAAAGTGTGGTGCAAGTTTGATCCTCTCCGCCCTCAGATAAACTGCTTTAGAGGTCAGGGCCTACTACTGCACGTGGATAGTACCAGGCCAATATGTCCACACGGATCCTCTCTGAATTATATAGGGCAAGTGACTGCTATATCGCTTTTAAAACGTGAGTGACTGCTCGCATAGTGCCACAAAGGGACCGCCATCCTTTTAAGAAACACATTTTCTCAAACATAAGTCTATAAAACCTAACGATCAGTGAAATGAAAATGACTGCATTAAAATTTGATTCTTTTCTCAGGGTGGATGTGGTACAGTACGTGGAGCATTTCATGTCCGTGGTTCGATCACGCTTCCTCTCATGCAGCAAGTCTCGAGTGAGAGTGAAACTATGATTCAACGGATGCGCAGATACCAATCAGCTCTGACTCAGGAAAAAACAAGGGCCGCACGGGAAACCCGGTCGCAGAGAGAGAGAGCAGACATGATCGCTCCAGGTAGCTCTCAGAGGCCTGCCTCATGCATTCACAGCTGTCTTCAGCCTCGCGACGCCCTTTACATCAAGCCTTCTATTTAAAAATTCAACTTCTCGCCCAGTGGTTCGATAACACACGACTCCCCCCCCCCCAGTAAATCACTTCCTTTGGGCAAATGAATCTCAAAGTGCAAGACTTGGACTCGACTCGCGCTGATTTTAAAAACAGGCTCTGATTGATTGGGGTGAGCAAAAACATACGGCTTGTGATTCCAACAGTGTATCATGTTTGCCGTTCTAAAGCAAGCCAATAAAAGCAGACCTTTCTATCAAAAGCGCAGAGAGCCGTACCAGCCATCCCGATTTAAATCATGCATGCATCAGGACACAGCAGAAAAAAAGAGAGGATGACAATTAGATTGATGACAAATGCTAATACGGCTGCTTTTAAGCCAGATCTGCATCGATGGGAAAATGCATTGTACATCACTGACTAACCCTGTTTGTCTTTCAATCTTGACTAGATATACGAGGTAAACCTCTGGTAATCCTCCGAGGGTCCAAGAGGGGAACAGTCGCCTATCTTGTTGAACGGACTGCTTTAGTGGCCTGCGACGACTGTACACACTGGCTGCGCATCGCTCATCCTAACAGGGTTCCATCATGGATAATTCATCAGGACCCATTACTGCGGGCCATTACTAAAATTACACTCAGATTTGTGACAGCCTGGACAAATCCAATCTGAAAGTCATCAAGGCCCTTTGGAGGAGACCATTTATCAAACTGCTGCTTCACTTCTACAGGGGCCATCTTATTCTCAGTGGGACATAGGCTACAGCCAAGTTGTCCCAATGCCACCAATACCTGAATAAGTCGCACACATCCTTATACAGCGCCATCATTCATCAAACAAACAGTACTTGCTTTCATTCAGACATTGGCGCATGGCTTCAAACTTAAAAGTTAAAATCTCTTGATCTGATTGCAGGTCAAAGTAGCATCTTTGCATGGCTTTACAGTACACCCACACACGCGACCTCAAAGCACATGCTAAGTTCATTTCCTGCTGTTAGGCTCAGAAAGAGGATGGAAAACATTTCAGCGAAATTCTGTTCAATCAAAGCAGCAGTCGATGAACTGGCTATAGAAAGCATTCTGACATTCTGTCATCTAGCCAACTCCTCAGTTCACAGAATTGGCTCATACACCTTGAAGACCTTTGCTAACTGGGACTGAGACTTCATAGAATTGGCTACAAGAAAGATGAATTCTACACCCAAGATGTCCAAACTCTGACTCAAAATCACAAACTAGATATTCCTTTGGAAAAAAAGAGGCCCTGCCCGCCGTAGCGTATGTGCTGTTATGCGGCTGACCCGGGATCGATTCCTGGGCCGGGTCATTTGCCGGTCCTTCCCCGTCTCTCTCTCCCCACTCGCTTCCTGTCACCATCTTCACTATACTGTTATAAATAAAGTCAAAAAGACCAAAAAATATCTTTAAAAAGAAAAAGAAAAAAAAGAATCTAATTGGTCTGAGAGAAGAAGTAGTAGTGGCAACTTTGAATCCAATTTAAAACAGAACTTTCAGAAAAATAACATTTAAAGTCAAATCAGGCAGCTAGCTTTGCTTACCTTGTGAGTAGAGTAGGATCTGCATCTCCAGCAGCACGCAGGTGAAGAGCTGCACCAGGTTCTCCACGCCCAGCAGCTGGAAGGCCTGGCCCAGGGGGAAGTCGGCCAGGGGCAGCTCCATCAGGCTGGGCCGCTGGCACACGATGGGCTCGTACACGCCGTGGAACTTGAGCGAGCGTCCGGGAGGCGGCAGGGGCACCTCGTATAGCACGTTGTGCACATAGCTCTCCAGCGGCAAGGGTGGCGGCTGCTCGGCGGTGACTGCGCGGTGCATCTGCGCCAGGAAGCGGCGGCACGCGTGCATGAAGGGCATGGGCGTGATCAGGCACAGCGCCTTGGAGACGTAGAGGGTGTCCCGGGTCGCGTCGTACGCTGGGCCCTGGCAGCACTGCCGACCCCCACCCCCACCACCACCACCACCACCACCACCACCAGACTGTTGTGATGGAGACGGCGCAGCCGAGGAGGAGCTATCAGCTTCATCTAAGCTGCTGGCCAGAGAGTCCATGGAGGAGGATGAGGAAGATGAGGAGGATGAGGAGCAGGGGTTGGCGGTGTTCGAGGACGCGTGCTCGGCATGGTGCATCTGGTGTAAGGTCTGCATGGCCGAGCAGATCTGCGGGCTGGTCACCTCCTCGTAGAAGGTGTGGACGAAGCCATAGGTGCGCGAGCCGTCCTCTCGCGTGATGAGAAACGAGTGGAACTCGGGGTCCCGCGGGTCTCTCTGCGTCCGGAAAGACAGGCCTTTGGGCATGCAGAGCTAGAGAGGAGACAGACCGATAGACAGACAGACAGAAGGAAAGAAAGAAGGACAGAAAAGAAAGAAGGACAGAAAAGAAAGAAAGAAAGAAAGAAAGAAAGAAAGAAAGAAAGAAAGAAAGAAAGAAAGAAAGAAAGAAAGAAAGAAAGAAAGAAAGAAAGACAGGCAGACAGAGAAAAACAGACAGTCAGAAAGACAGACATTACGGTTTGTTAGATGAATCAATAAAACACTTTTTAGCCTCACTGTCTGAATAACAAACACATTAGGGTTTATGAATAAATGCCACTTATTAAGTTGATTATGTTAATTTGAGTGCATCAGCCAAAAATCGACTGGCAGGGCCCCCTGGGAACACAGAAGCACTTCCTGATTTGATTAGGGTAAATAAAACAGAGTCGTGCCGTGGCATAATAAAACCTGGATGCATCATCATCCATGAACATCTTAGAAGGCCATGCAATATTACTGTGTCTTAACGAGGACACTTGGCTTTTCTGATTAAATTTATGCACAAGAAGCTCTCTAAAAAGGGGTGAATGCGCCTCTTTGGAGTTTGCATAACTTCTCAGAGACCCACTTCTGCAGGATTTTGTCCTAGTCTTTTTTTATTTCAGGCAGAAGGATAAGACCATAGGGATTGCAGTTGAAAAACAAAGGACAGCAATTTGCACACAAAAAAACACATGCAGCAAAGGGGACATAAGCATTTAGCTAGACTGCTGCTTCGCCTTTATCTTTCAAAACTGAAAAACCTCTTGTGGGGTTGAGAGGAGGTGACAAGAGAGAAGGGATGAGAAAGACGGAGAGACACACACAGAGAAGAGACCATTCTGACTTTTGCTCTTGGGACATTCTTCCAGATTTGAATTGCTGGGAATAAAGGCAGATTTGAAAATGTGGTCCTAAAAGAAAAGGCCAAAGGGGGATGACAAAAGAGCAAGGGGAGAGCGAGAGATCTTAAAGTGGAGCGTTTGGAGTCGTGCGATGCCAAGGGGATTTATGAGGGGTGGAATTAGAATATGAAAAAGCAATCATCACCGGGGCTTTAGCCAAGCCCCCTGGAGGCCGCACAGCCGAGAGAGAGAGAGAGAGAGAGAGAGAGAGAGAGAGAGAGAGAGAGAGAGAGAGAGAGAGAGAGAGAGAGAGAGAAAGACGGAGAGAGATCGAGAGAGACAGAGGGAGAGAAAGAAAGGAAAAGAGGTAGAGAGGTAGAGAGAGTTGAAGAGAGGGAGAGAAGGGGAGCCAGAGAGAGAGAGGGGGGTAGAAAAATGAAGGCTTGGAAATTAGGGCTTTGCCGCCTCTCATCTTTTTAAACTTCTACTGACATGAGCCTGGCCTGGCTGTGTGCTACAGTTCATTTGGTGGCAATAGAAAAAGCTAAAATCCAAAGGTCATGCAGTTTACAGTGAAACGTATTATCCTAGTATCATTATGAGTCCTGAAAAATCCTGCGCAACGCACAGGACTGTAACAGAAGATATCTCTATGCAGTGGAAAATGTGATTTGAATATATCAAAATATATTCTTTAGCACTATGAATCTGGGCTAAAATGTATAGGATTTTGGCTACCGTTTTTACCAGGTTGTTGTCATTGATAGGCCTTTGGCTATGATCTTGTATCTTGTGCAATACCACATGACGCCCCATCATAAAAAGGCATCAGTGTTAATCAAGACAAATGAGATCAACTGAACTATTCAGAGTTCTTCTCCTCTGCGGCAAATATGTTATCCATTTTTTCTGTCATTATATAACCCGCTTGGTTTTGATGTCACTCCAACCTTTACCCAAACAGACAGAACGCCATTCCCTTCCCACCTACTACTGTTATGTTTAACTCCTCCCGATCTAACTGACTCAGACATTGATGTCAGAGTCGATTTGGGACGAGCAAAAAAATAAATAAAACAAAAAAAAAAGCTGTGGATGCACAGTTTTTGTTCCTGCTCAGAATGCATGCACCTACCTCAGTTTAAAACAGGCACTAACAACGTGTTTTGATTATCGCTGAGAAAGGGCCTGATGATGTTATTAACCCCTGCACTGCCAGAAACCTCCACCATCAACAGCTACAATGTAGTGGACCAATTGGAGCATTCTGTGAGGGAGGTGGAGGATACTGACATCATCCGCATGTGCTTTGCTAACCTCAAGTCTACCATTTCAGACCAGAGAAAAGGGCTTGATTGTGTTTTTAACTCCTGCACTGCCAAAACCCCTGTATCGGCAGCTAGCACACCAACTGGACCAATTCTTTGGGGGGAGGTATAGAGGTTGATGACATCATCCACAATGTTTTGCTAAGCTCAGGTTTAACGTTTCAGCGCAGAGGCGACACGCTCAATGTGTGGTTTCCATGCCAACGTAAGTGGAGAAGCCGAGGTGAATAATTGATTGGGTAGGCGTTGCGGCGATGAAACGCCAGTGAAGGACGACGGCGAATGGAAAAAACTGTGTTCTTGCATCATGGAGAGGAGAGGAGAGGCTGTCTCAGACTCATGTTACCATCCAGCATCTTTTACCTGCCCCTGAATCTGTGTGTGTGTGTGTGTGTGTGTGTGTGTGTGTGTGTGTGTGTGTGTGTGTGACATTCATATGTGTTAATACTGTTTCCCAAGGTAGTGTACACATGTGGATTAGAGCTTGTCAGCACAGTGCATTTATCATGTGGCAATGAACCATGACCATTTTTGTTATTTAAGTCTAGCACGACACCTGCTATTTCCTTTTTTGCATACAGATGCAAGAAAGGAAAAATCTCCACAGCTGCACTAGCCCACAAAGGAAAAAAGGAGACTAGAGTCTATGAACAGCGGAGGGGGGTTGCACTTGGTCCATTTTGCACAATCCCTTGTGTCATTCCACAATCTGCACGTTTTCTGAAATTAAACTTTTATTTGTAAGGCAGTCATATATGAATTGAAGGCTTTCACGTTTCTCTTCTTGTGGTGTGGTAGGATTTCTGTCTTTTCCGTCTTTGTGTTTGTGTGTGTGTGTGTTCACGGCTATATTTAGATCCAAGCATCCCTATAGTGCTTTTTGAGAATGTGGAACAGCAAAGCTGCCATTTACAGACACCCATCCCCCCACCGGCACACACACTCACTCACCATGTTAACAGCATCTTGGTCGAAGGGATTCCACTCCACATTCTCGGGATAGTGGGCCAACACTTTGGACTTGAAGGTGCGTTTGAGCGGGCTCTGGTCCAAATTCTCCCCTGGTAGACACACATGTAAAAAGACAGCAAGTTAGATTGGGGCCTTCGCCATTCAAAACCATGACAGTTCATTGACAGTTAAGTGGGTAAGATTGTGTGTAACACACAACGAGAATCGTTTAGGTAGAAAGCAACCTAAAAAAATTGGGAAAATCTTGTGAAGTGAGATTACGGAATGATTTGATTGATTTATATAGACATGCACAAAGGAGAGGAGAAGGAAATTAGGGAGATAAGGACACACCATGGGTGGCTTAGGAAAGAGATTGAAACAACCGACAAGAATAAGTAGCAACAACATTTGTGTGACATTGAAAAGGCTCCCTCTCCCTTAACCACAGGTTGGCAAAGGGAGCTTGTACAAAAGCCCATCTAATATCCTTTTTATGGCAATTATAGTTTTGCATTTTTAGTCAGGCAGTTAGTTGGCCACCCTTTAGGTTTGAAGCCCCCTTTAGGACCCCAGTTTTTGCATTGTCATTTAGAACAAGGCAAGGTGAAGATGAACAGCAGTTGGATCATGTCTGCAGTTTCCTCCTAGATGTTCTCATAGTTTGTGTGCGTGCATCTACTGGTGAGTTAATTTTATCTTCATAAGGAACATTTGGTGTTGTTTAATTGCACTAGTAATGTGATTTTCTTCTAAACACCAAAATCGTTTTTAGTGGAATTCTGAGGTAATTATTGCTGTGTCATGCTAACTAGCCAGCACTGTTACATGTGTAGCCAGTAATTATTACCATGTTAGTGAAGACAACTGTACATTCCTTTTATTTCAGAACCACACACATTCCAGAGACAATGTTTTATTTGATATCAAGAAGAAGAATTTAATAAGTTGTGTTGTGGGTGTGAAGAGAAAATAAAGAAGACACTCTACTTTGAATTCTGCTTCCCTCTCATCATTGTTCTGACCGGACACCCTGTAGAGCTTGCTACCGGATTAGTAACTAGCATTTACCTCCACATATTTTACATGGTCCTTCGATATAGCCGGATATTGCAAGTTTTACAGCTAACCAATGTCAAAGTAAGTTCAAGATGAAGGTAATCACCCAGCTGAAATCAGCAATCATCCAGCTGAAATCAGCGATCACTCAGCTGAAATCAGTCAGTCACCCACAACACACGAAGCACCTAAGACTGAGGACTCACGTACTCCAGAGCTGAGGAGGCATGCATATCAGCTTGCTGAAGAGAATGCCATGCTGAAACGCTACATAGAGGAGATGCAGCAGCAACAGAGGTCTCAGAGCACGAGACATGAATATCACTCACTTCCAAGGCATCAGGCTTCACGCTCAAGATCAATCTCGCCAATCTCACAGGAATGGGAGACACCTCATAGAGATCATCAGGATCCACGTCCTCCACGACCTACGGCTGAATTGGAAGCTACTGAGAGCAAGCAACAGTATGCACCGAAAGGAGATGATATTGATGAGCTCACAGGTGATCTTAACAGGGTATTACGCATTGATCATAGGCCCACAACCAGAGATCACCCAGGCCGTCACGACCAAAGTCATGATCTGCAAGCACCTCCTCGCCGCAGCTATCATTCACATGCTGGCACTCTTCGCGACTCAACCTGGGGTACGCCGCAATACCCTCAAAGCTCATCCCATGTGCAGCATCATTACAGCACACCTGCTGAGGCCTATTCAAGGCAGTACAGATACTACTCTGAGAGGGACTATGATCCAGGTCCACATTATAGCCCTCGTGAACCATCATACTCACCTCGGCGCCATGGCTCTCTCTACCACCATCGCTCCCAGCAAGGCCAGATGTGCTATTCACCTCCACGGCAGAGCTCTCGGCATCGCCAGCCATCACGCTCGCCTCCACGCCAGAGCTCTCAGCATCGCCAGCCATCTCGCTCACCTCCACGCCAGAGCTCTCGACATCGCCAGCCATCTCACTCACCTCCACCTCAGAGCTCTAGGCATCGCCAGCCATCACGCTCACCTCCACGGCATAGCTCTCGCCACCGCCAGCCATCTCGCTCGCCTCCACGCCATAGCTCTAGGCATGGGCAGCCAACATACTTGCATCAAAGCTCCGCACCACAGCGTCCTGTAGAGACCGAGCTCTCTTATCGGGGTCCAAAGGCAAAGATCCCTGACTTCCAGCGCGAAGATCCACGTGAGTTTAACAGGCTCAAAGTTGCTCTAGACAACCTGCTCCCTCCAGACGCAACAGAGCTATTCAAATTTCACATCTTAATGGATCACCTGAAGCTAGAGGACGCATTGCTTGTTGCTGATTCTTACAGTAATAGCCGCTACCCCTACTCTGAAACCATGGAAGCTCTGACTGAGCTATATGGCCAACCACACCAGCTTGCCCTTCAGCGCATCTCAAAGCTAATGGAGGAGCCAAATGTCAAGATAGGAGACACAAAGGCCTTCAAGCGGTTTGCACTGAAAGTGAGAGCATTAGTGGGCATGCTAGACCAGCTTGGTCATGCTGGTGATACAGAGCTACATTGTGGATCTCATGTCTCCCGGCTTCTAGGGAAGCTGCCTCATGACTTAAGAGCAAACTTCAGGAGGTTTGTGGACCCCATGAGGACACCCATACCCTCTTTACTCAACCTGGCAGATTGGCTGGAATATGAGGTGAAGATTCAAGTGGACAACTCACAGCCGAGTATTGAGCATAGCAAGGAGCGTCAGGGCCCCAAGGAGCAGCGCAAAGACCGCAAGTCACAGCCTAAGCCCACGACCATCCTTCACACTGAGCAGGACAGTTCCCTGTCGGAGACACAGTCAACCAGTTCAGATCAGTCTAAGGAGAAGCCTAAGAAATTCTGTCCTTTCTGTTACACCACCAAGCACTATCTGAACCAGTGTTCAAACTTCCAGATCCTTACCAAGGAACAAGTTGAGAAGTGGATCCGGGCCAATCAGAGGTGCTGGAAATGTGGGCGTGAACACTTAAGTGCAGAGTGTACTCTTAAGGCTAAGTGCAAGAAATGTGACAAGCGGCATCTAGAGATCCTTCATGAAGTGAATGTGGGGAGTAAGACATCCACATCCCTGAAGAACACCATCGGGTCAACCGAGCACCCAAAGCCAACTAGCTCTACTGCCCAGACCTTCTATGTGGACAGACCTGCTGGCAGCAGTAAGGTGCTACTGAAGATGAGCCGAGTTATCCTAAGGAATGGAGACAACTCATTAGACACCTATGCTCTGCTTGATGACGGCTCTGAGCGTACCATCTTGCTGGAGGAGGCCGCACAGCTACTTGGTCTTCAAGGAACACCTGAAGAACTGTCCCTACGTACAGTACGCCAAGAGATGCATGTCATCAATGGAGCCACAGTGTCATTCTCAGTGTCACCTGCTCACCAACCCGGGAAGACGTTCCACATTCACAGGGCATTCACAGCCAAAGAGCTCGGTTTGACATCTCATACTTACCCAATCGCAACACTCAAGAAGTCGTATCGGCACCTGAAGAACGTACCTCTACAGCCCATTGACTGTTCGCAGCCCTTACTCCTTATCGGATCAGACCATCCACATCTCATCATACCAACGGAGCCTGTGCGTCTTGGTCCGCCAGGAGGCCCAGCCGCCATCAAAACCCAGCTGGGATGGTCACTTCAGGGTCCTTCGAAGCTTGTGAAGCACAACCTCACCACTCAACAATGCCTTCTCACATCCATGACTCCAAGCAACTCTGAGTTACTACAACACGTTGAGAAGCTGTGGCAATTGGATACATTGCCATATCGCAGTGAGAAACTCGTGACACGCTCAAGACAGGATGCAAAGGCCATTCAGATCCTCGAAGAGAAGACCATCAGAGTGGAGGTAGATGGAGTTCTGAGGTACGCCACACCGCTGTTGTGGAAAGCAGACCAACCTCCTTTGGTTGCACCAAAGGAAGCTGTGATGGCCCACCTGCGCGGAACGGAGAAGAGGCTTGCTGCTGATCCCGACAAGGCTGCCACCTACCACCAAGAGATCAGCAAACTAGTCGAGGCTGGCTATGTGAGCAAGATCCTATTGGAGGAAGCAACCAGCAGTCCTGGGTGGTATATCCCCCATCATATGGTCCACCATAATGGGAAGAACAGAATCGTCTTCAACTGCTCCTTTGTTCATCGAGGCATCAGCTTGAACGATCATCTCCTCCCTGGACCTGTGTTGGGCGCCACTCTGCTCGGGGTCCTTCTTCGCTTCCGGGAGCATGCATTTGCAATCAGTTCAGATATAAAGGGCATGTTTCACCAGGTCCGACTGCTTCCAGAGGACCAACCCCTGATGAGGTTCCTGTGGAGAGATATGCGAAGGAATGACCCTCCAGATGTCTACCAGTGGCAGGTTCTGCCATTTGGAACCACCTCAAGCCCCTGTTGTGCCACTTTTGCACTCCAAAAGCATGTGACTGACCACACTGAAGATGGAGACAAACTGCGCACATCAGTGGAGCGATGCTTTTACGTAGACAATTGTCTACAGAGTCTGCAGTCTGCTCAAGAGGCAAAGAATCTCGTGGACCAACTGCGCCATCTCCTGGCCGAAGGTGGTTTTGACTTAAGGCAATGGAACAGCAACTGCCCGAGAATAATCAGCCATTTGCCCTCAGAAAGCAGGTCTGAAAGTGCTGAGCTCTGGCTCACCCAAGATGCAAGCGAACCAGAAGAACGCACCCTCGGCTTGACTTGGCACTGCCAATCAGACACCTTAGGCTTCAAGAATGGGCAACTTGAGACAGACACACAGCCTACGATGCGCAGCATCTATAGCATCCTTGCCAAGCAGTATGATCCACTTGGATTCATCGTGCCATTTACCACCAGGGCTAAGGTCATAGTGCAGAGGCTCTGGGATCGGAAGCGGGAGTGGGACGACCCCAACCTACCTCCTGAGCTCCTCCAAGAATGGCACTCCTGGGTAGAGGAACTTCCACAGCTATCGCGTCTTACCGTGCCAAGGTGCTACACCACTCCTGAGTTGGACACGAACGACTGCAGCCATAGCATCCACATCTTTTGTGATGCTTCTGAAAAGGCATATGGTTCAGTGGCATATCTCCACACAGAAGACACCAATGGATGCACCCAAGTCGCCTTTGTTGCTGCCCGCTCAAGAGTGGCCCCCAAACGGCAATTGTCAATCCCAAGGCTCGAGCTGTGTGCCGCCTTAACAGGTGCCCAACTGGCGTCAGTTCTGAAGAGAGAGTTAACCCTGAATGTCCATCATTACATCTACTGGACAGATTCTATGACGGTACTTACCTGGCTGCAATCAGAATCCTGTAAGTTCAAAGTCTTTGTGGGAACTCGGGTTGCAGAAATTCAGGAGTTAACCGATTCAGGAGCATGGCGCTATGTGGACTCACCCAGAAACCCTGCGGATGACATCACAAGGGGAAAGACCTTGTCTCAGCTGATTGATGACAGTCGGTGGCTTCAAGGCCCAGCCTTCCTTCGGCAACCGGAGACCTCCTGGCCTGAGCGACCCTCCGAGCGCACACCGGACATTCCTGAGGAGCTGAAGAAACAAGCCTTCTGTGGAGTCACAGCTGTCCTTGATGGTCCACCGCAAATGGATGCAAGCCAATACAGTACGTTTCAGGAACTCCTGGAGGCTGTAGCCCGTTCAGCACACGGGGCGGCTTCAGATCCCAGTAACTTATCAGCTGATGACTTCAGGAATGCAGAGCTTGATGTTCTTCGCCAAGCCCAGGCAGAGTGCTTCCAAGAGGACCTCATTCAGCTACAAGCTGGAAAACCAGTAGCACTAACCAGTCGACTAGCCAAACTGGCCCCTGAGTTCGATTCAAGCACCCAGCTCATACGAGTTGGAGGCCGCCTACGTAGATGTGATGACATAGGTCAAGACACTCAACATCCTATTGTCCTCGACCCTACTCATCCTATCACAAAGCTAATCATCCAACGATATGACGAGGAACTGCTTCACTCAGGGCCAGAGCGAGTCTTCGCTGAAATCAGGCGACGCTTCTGGATCCTGAGAGGTAGACAAGCAATCCGTACGTTCCAGTCCAACTGCACTGAATGCCGTAAGTGGCGTGGAACACCTGACGTTCCACGGATGGCTGACTTGCCCCCCTCTAGCCTGAGGCTTTACAAGCCAGCCTTTCATTCAACTGGAATAGACTGTTTCGGCCCCTTCCAGATCCAAGTGGGAAGACGCAATGAGAAGCGCTGGGGCATCTTGTACAAGTGCCTTACCACCAAGGCAGTCTACATAGATCTCCTGTCAAGCATAGACTTTGACTCATTCCTCATGTCTCTACGTCGTTTTGTGTCCAGAAGAGGCAAGCCGCACGAGATCTTATGTGACAGAGGAACAAACTTCAGAGGTGGTGATGCTGAGCTGAAGGAGGCATTCCATGCTCTCCAACCTGCCATGAAAGAGAAGCTCGCCGCCCAGCAGATTAACTTCTGCTACAACCCACCTAGTGCACCACACTTTGGCGGCTCCTGGGAGAGACAGATACGGTCCATCAAGGCCGCACTGGCCACAGTTCTTGGAGCACAAACTGTCCCAGAAGAAGTACTCCGGACAGTCCTGGTAGAGATTGAAGGAATACTTAATTCCAAACCCTTGGGATACGTATCCTCAGATATCTCAGATCCTGACCCGGTCACTCCAAATTCTCTACTGATGGGGAGAACCGATGCTTCTCTGCCCCAGGTGATCTACCCAGAATCAGAATTGCTCAGCCGCAAGAGATGGAGACACAGTCAAGTACTGGCTGACCAGTTTTGGGCCCGGTATATCCGTCATTACCTACCAACCCAACAGATTCGCCAGAAGTGGCAAAAGGAAACGGAAGATCTGGCTGTTGGCACAGTGGTGATGATTGTGGATCCTCAAACCCCAAGAGCCCTCTGGCTCGTTGGAACAGTCAAGACAGTCCATCCTGGTTCAGATGGGAGGGTGAGGACAGCTGAGGTACAGGTGAAAGACCGGACCTACCTGCGACCAGTGGTGAGGCTCATCAGACTTCCCGCACTTCCAGACGATCCCGGATAGATGGCCTTCGAGAAGCAAATCTGTGCAACAGATTTGGGGGCGGCTGTACAAAAGCCCATCTGATATCCTTTTTATGGCAATTATAGTTTTGCATTTTTAGTCAGGCAGTTAGTTGGCCACCCTTTAGGTTTGAAGCCCCCTTTAGGACCCCAGTTTTTGCATTGTCATTTAGAACAAGGCAAGGTGAAGATGAACAGCAGTTGGATCATGTCTGCAGTTTCCTCCTAGATGTTCTCATAGTTTGTGTGCGTGCATCTACTGGTGAGTTAATTTTATCTTCATAAGGAACATTTGGTGTTGTTTAATTGCACTAGTAATGTGATTTTCTTCTAAACACCAAAATCGTTTTTAGTGGAATTCTGAGGTAATTATTGCTGTGTCATGCTAACTAGCCAGCACTGTTACATGTGTAGCCAGTAATTATTACCATGTTAGTGAAGACAACTGTACATTCCTTTTATTTCAGAACCACACACATTCCAGAGACAATGTTTTATTTGATATCAAGAAGAAGAATTTAATAAGTTGTGTTGTGGGTGTGAAGAGAAAATAAAGAAGACACTCTACTTTGAATTCTGCTTCCCTCTCATCATTGTTCTGACCGGACACCCTGTAGAGCTTGCTACCGGATTAGTAACTAGCATTTACCTCCACATATTTTACAGAGCTTGTGAGTGGCCTTCATTTTGTCTTCACAAGCACACAACAAGATTAGTTCCCTTGTGCCAATCCTCCACAGTTCCCACAGAACCCCTCGTCTCTCAGCTGCCTCAAACAAACACTGCTCTGTCTGTACATGTGTGGCGTGCAACGTCTGTTTAATGATGCAAGGGGCATGATCACCTAGCGTGATGGTGGCCGCCCCGGGGCTTGACGCCTGCCTGAGAAAAACATCAGTTTAGCCCCCAGCCATTTAAGCAGAACCAGAACATCGGAGCACCAGAGTTAAACTCTGATTTCCTGGCACTGCCAAACCTGTTGCACAGTGGCTAATGAAGTCAGGGCCTGTTGTTACTCAGATAAATGACTTTGCATGCTGGATATTTTTCATAGACATTGTTAGAAGTGGGTTGATGACGATTTTTTGGGATCAGATGTCAGGTGGTACAACCCCGCTAGCGCCCATAAATTAGTAATTGGTAAATAATATAGTGGAATGAATAGGTGTGTTAGATAATCAACTAAAAGTAAACAAAAAAGTAATCCATACAATGGTGGCATTAGATGTGGTTTCTCCACCCAGACGTGTGCTACTACAAAAACGTAATTGACCAAAGAACATTGTATGAACTAATATCAGTTTTAAGCCCACTAAAACCAATATTGGGAACCATGCCTTCAGAAGCTACAGTGCAGTGAACCACAATCCATATCATCTCGCTGTACTACACGTAGTGCAAACAGATGCCTCCTCCAATGACATTTATTACCTGTCTGGAGTCTTAAATAAAAACGGTCGATTCCCTAAATGGTTGGAACAAGTATTCGGTCATGAACTATAGCCTAAAGCAAGGCAGGTTGTCACTGAACTAATCTGAATGTATACGAGCGATAACACTGGACACAATTGGCATGTCCATTCTTATTGCTACTGTGGACTTCTACCTGATGCTCGTTATGCATTTTTAATACAATCTGGCCTTGAGGGCAGCAGTGTGGGGATAACAGCGGTCAAGGGGTTAATATGAGAGTGCTGTTGCTGCAGAGGATGGACGGAACACTTTTCGTGATGATGTGAGAATCATTGAGTGCTCTGCCGTCACATCCCCAATCTGCGCTGGGAGACTAAGCAGCACTTTGATTAAATGCTTTGCTTCAAACCAGATTGATTTTTGAGATCGCTGACAATCAAGACAGCGTAAACCGCGCTGGTGTCGTGTAGGTTATAGTTTCTTGTCGGTGATGTGTGGGGGTCAAAGAGGTTCACGTGGGGAGACCGAGGGGAGAAAAACAAAGCTGGGGGACGAAGGACGAGGGGATGCTAATGGGTTTAACGGTGACAAATGTGTCCCCTCCAGGTGATCAAACAAAGGGGGTCGATGGCACTTTTAGACCCTCTATGTAAGTAAGTAGGTAAGTGAATGAGGAGTGGCGGGAGAACAACACACGTGTCTCTGGTGACCCCTGTTTAACACTCGCCTGAGGGTCACTATTCCTGCTGTCTCTCGGCCTAATGCTTTTTATCAACGGCTATAAACCTGCACTGAATCTGGTGGTTGGCAATAAACAATCTCACACCAGAAAAAAATGGGAAAAGGCATTGTTTGCCTTGTTTTCTCTGACTTGGTGACACTCTGCTTGTCTGTCTCCCTGTCTCTCTCTCTCTCAGTCTCTCTCTCTCTCTCAGTCTCTCTCTCTCTCAGTCTCTCTCGCACACACACAGGCACACACACAGGCACACACACAGGCACACACACAGGCACACACACTGATGGAGATTAATCATTGTTTTCGGGTTAATCTCTCAGGTGTGCTGCACACTGGATTAAACTCTTCTTTGTGCTCCACACACGGCAACCTGAAATCACAGACAGGCATGTCTATCCAGTGTACGAGGCATCTGAAGACAGAGAGAGAGAGAGAGTTCGGCGTGCTGTAGGCATGATGGAAGCAGAGGCGCTAATCTACACGCTGACCTACATCAGCCTCATTTGAACAGACTTCCCCTCCAGCACAGCCAAGCTACGAAGACACAGCTGATCCTAATTGGACTTAACACTACTGTACCATATACAACAGTGCCCCGTCATCCACTGACTATTGTAGGTAGATGTAAAGAAAATAATTTGTAAGATAAAAAACCCACCCTTGTGGATATGATTTTAAATAAATTTAAAAAAAACCTATCGGTTGGAGCTTCACTGGATTTCTACTTTCTCCTTCTCATGGGATAAAACGCACCATGATGGAAAAGCAAAACCAGTCACTGACATGACATGGCACGAAAGATTTGTCATCGCTACGTCCCACGCCCACACCCTCACACGGGAGACACACTATCGGGACGACAACATGCAGTGACTTGCAGGGCTTCAGAGCAACACCAACGAAGATCCCAACTGAACAACACTACACTACACTTCGGAAGGCAGGTGTACACAACAGGAATAAACTGGCTGTTCATTTGAAGAATGAAGAATAACCGAGGGAAGAGAAGGGAAAGTGGTAAAAAATGAAAGAAAGAAGAGAGACAAGTAAATAAAGGATGGAAATGTTAAAGTAATGAAGTTCATTATTAGAACTAAAGAAGTTCATAATAAAATAAAGAATCAAGGTTGAGTTCAGAAAGAAATGGTGTAGAGACAGCGAAGAAGCCTATTAACCCCAAACAATGTGGGTCAAGGCAGCTTGTTTGCGTGTATGTCAACACATACTGTGGACCGAGTGAATATTATGGCTATTAGAGGGAGGAAATGAGGGACCAGGAACAGGCCCCAGCCCAGGGTGACAGGCAAATGAGCTGCGGATTTGGTTACCAGTCCCACTTTGAGTTTCAGGTGTGTGTGTGTGTGTGTGTGTGTGTGTGTGTGTGTGTGTGTGTGTGTGTGTGTGTGTGTGTGTGTGTGTGTGTGTGTGTGTGTGTGTGTGTGTGTGTGTGTGTGTGTGTGTGTATCAGTGCTAGCAGGCATGAATAATGCAACTGCTCTGACCTTTGGGAAGAGATTGAAAAGCTGCAACAGATGCAGAAGTGTCTGTCTGTGTGTGTGTCTGTCTGTACGTGTGTCTGTGTGTGTGTCTGTGTGAGCTCAGGTAAAAATGAGTCCTTCTCTCATTGCCTCTTCATGTGGTCTCTACCAGAGTGGGGATTGAAATGTGCTACCTCTGAAGCCTGTTTTGTTGTTGGTCTAGATTGCTATGCATTTACATGACATGACATTACAGTACAGTTAGCTGACGCTTTATCCAAAGCAACTTAGTTATGTACAGGGTATGGGTTACAGTCCCTGGAGTAATGTTGGGTTAGGTGTCCTCAGCCATGAATGAAAGGTGGAATTCAAACCCACAACCCTCTGATCCAGCTTAAAACCACCTCCACTAGGCCACGGCTGCTCCCATTTACTTTAGGTGTAAAGGTGGTGATGCTATTTGACAAAATGTGTCCTTAAAAATATCTATGCTGAAAAAAGTACCCTGAAAAAGTGATCTTCAATGACTGGGCATGAATGACTGGGCATCAGATCAGGGAGGCTAGTAGTTCAAAGCTCAAGTCTGTGTTGGGCTTACAGTAGGTGTGCTGTGGTCAGGTAGAGTGTCGTGCTGTGGTCAGACGGGGCCCTAAATAGACTCCAGACCACAGGGCAGAGGCATATAAGCCTCTTTTCTCCCACGTGGGGCCAAGAGGAAAGGAGAGGAGAGGAAGAGGAAAAGAGAGAAGCTAGAGGGAAAAGTAAACAATAGATGAAACATGGAAGTAAGAGAGAATTGGATGATGAAAGAAGAGTACAATTAGGCAACAGTAGGGGGGAGAGAGAGAGAGAGAGAGAGAGAGAGAGAGAGAGAGAGAGAGAGAGAGAGAACGAGAGAGAGAGAACGAGAGAACGAGAGGACGAGAGGACGAGAGAGAACGAGAGAGAACGAGAGAGAACGAGAGAGAACAAGAGAGAACGAGAGAGAACGAGCGAGCAAGCGCAAACATAAGAGGGTACAACAATGGCTAATTTAAAAAGCCCAAAATCAAACCCTGGAAGAAATAAGTGGGCCAATAAAGCTGGCTCATTAACCAAGAGAGACAGAGGAAAGAGAGGGGGTGGGGCCAAGGATGCAATCAGCATCGCCTGGGAGCTGATTCGGAATAACAAGCTCAAGAAGCGCAGAAGACTGACCCACATTTCAGCATCACAGCAAAAAGCCCACAAAACAGGCCAGGAGCAAAACAAGGCAGGGAGAGAGGAGGAGGAGGAGGAGGAAGAGGAGGAGGAGGAGAATCACAGTTAGCATCCTTGGGGAAAACCACAAAGTGAATTTAAACAAAGACACTGGGGTCTTTGATATCGGTTTGCATTGCACACAGATGGACACAAGTTATTCTTTAGCACATGTTTCTAATTTGTTAAAAAAATGTGTTATTACCGACACATAGAGTATGATCAAGTGTAATATTAAACAATAATGTTATATGATTAAAAGTGATAAATAATCCATTACAGATTGGAAGGAAACATCTGTAGTATAATACTAGCCAAGATACCACGCAGAACCCTCATGTAACCTTTCCACTTATAGAACAACGGACCAACTTCACAGAGGAGAAAATGACTATAATAAATACTGCACAATTCTAAAATAAATTAAAAAATTACAATTTGTCAACATTTAAACCTTTGACAATGTGTGTGTGATACAACTCCACATTTCACTCAGATCTGCAGGGTGTTAGTTGTCTCAAGCGGGGATGGGAGCGGATGAGGGGGAAGAGGGGGAGAGATGAGTGGAGCAAGCGAGAACGGGAGCAGAGAGAATGCCTGTCCTCTCTCTGCCTTGTGCACCGAGGAGGGCGACGAGGGTTAGTATTGCCACCAGAGGTGCGCAAAACGCTGCTCAGAAGTACAAACCCTGCCATAGTCTCCTTCCAACACAGGTGACACTGGTCTGGGGTGCATTTATCAAAACCAAAGTTGCTTACTACATTAGCTACTTTGCTGTTTTCAATGCATTTTCCCATTGGCAACTACCGAAGTTGCTAACAGGCTAACATCTTCTCTTTTGAGAAATGCACCCCTGCTTGGTCTTCGGTACAATCAACAGATTAGCAGCTGGTTGAATTAAATTTGTGGCAGGCAGGGTTTTTACTTTCTGAACACGGCATTGGCACCTCCGATTGCCACTGACTGCGTTGGTGCCACTTTACCTGTCGCTGCCGCCTCCGGATCCTTGCCCTGGCGGTCGGCCTCGAGCCATTGGTACAAAGCTAGGATGATGGCAACATGCAGAGATAGAGATAGAGAGAGAGAAAAAAACACACAAAAGCACAGCGGCATGTGAAAAAACAAACACAAACCAAAAGCAAACTGTCACACACAGACAAATGCACAAATCAAACAAAACCAAAAAAGGGTGATGAATGCATGGTTAAGCAGTGCACATGAGTTTGTGTTTATGATGTGTGCATGGGAGCGTGCATGCGTGTGTTTGGGTGTCTACTCAGTTAGAGAGGGTGGGGGGTCTGTGATATGCACACACACACACACACACACACATACAACAAATATTAGTGAGGAGCGTTGGAGCAGTAGAGCGTGGTAACCATGGCAGCCTGTGAAATTCGTAAGTGCGAGAGTGAGAGAGTGAGCGAGCTGCCGGCTCTCGGCTAGCATGACGCAGAGCACGCAGATTTAAATATCTCTCCCGAGATAACACTGTGTACAACACAAGCATACATCATCTCTCCATGTGTCACATCGTTTGACCTTTATTGAACAGAGAAAACATCCTACAGTCTATTATGGAATCCGAAGCACAACTTTGTATATGGATGGCATGTTTAAAAACACAATAAATGCAGTGACCGACCGTCCCATCATCACAGTTTACACATTGCCTGGGAAACCAACAGAGGCAGGGACAAAGGGGACTCTTGTCCTGTGCCCAGGGACAGAGTGGGCCCAGAATTGGGTTCTCATTAAATTGTATATATTGGGCTGGGGGGCTCTTTCAGATGACTTTGTCCTGGGCCTGGCCAAATCTGTCAGCGGTCCTGCACATTGCTTTCTGTCTTCACCTCGAAAACAGCCGAAACCACAGCCTTGCATATAAAATAGTCAGTATTAACATCAGTATCATCAGGTGATGCACGATCATCCAAATCAACTCTCAAGGCCAAAGTTAAATGACCAGATTATTGCACATACCGGTATACAGCATCAATTATGAATATTGACCATTTTTCACATTTCCATCCATATCTTGGCCTTAGAGGCAGACTGTTGCCCAAGGCATGTCTGCATGTTAGTGTGTGCGAGCGTGTTTGTGCATGTGTGATATCACGCTGTGCACTCCACAGGGAGGAATTTTAAACGGCAGTCTGACTGTCCTTGCCTTGAGGAGAGGACACTCATTGAAAATACAGAGACAGAGAGAGAGAGATAAAGCGAGAGAAGGTGAGATGAAAAAGGAGAGGTAGAAAAAAAGGGGGTAAAGCATGGAAAAAAGAGGAGTGTTGCCAAATCCTCCCTGTGCGTCTGTGCCCTTGTGTTGTGTTGTCTCATTAACAGGACTGTGGGGTCACGCCGCCATTACATACACACACAGACTAGCCTGTCTGCCCACTCAAACACTAAACACAACACATGTAGCTGGAGCATTAGCACCTGATGCTCACAAACACAAACACACACACAAACACAAACACAAACACACACACATACACACACAAAATGCATGTGTGTGCGCGCACGCGAAAACACACACACACCTGGTATGGCAGACAGACACAGTAGGCATCAAGAGCAGTGCTGGCTTGTGTACTGCTCTGCAAGAGTGTGATAGATTGTATCCATGAGATGGACGACCGTAGTGGCAGGGTGGCAGAGAGAGAGAGAGAGAGAGAGAGAGAGAGAGAGAGAGAGAGAGAGAGAGAGAGAGAGAGAGAGAGAGAGAGAGAGAGAGTGTGTGTGCGAGAGAGATTGAGTTAGACTGTTAGTGGCACAAGGTCGTGGCACCATCAGCGCTTCTCTCCAAATTCCTCCCCCAGGCAACAGCATCCACTGTAAGCACCCAGTTACATAACACTAAAGGGACACAAAATGCTGAGAAGGGCCTGCATGGATCAGAGTTGTGTGCGTGCGAGTGTCTGTAGCTGACCCATCATATAATAGGCTTCATTTACAGAAGGAGGCAGTTCACACCAGACAGGTAAACACACCAGGAGAATGGTAGTAATTATCTTTCATGCCCCGTTTGTGAATTCAATATGGGGTCATTTCACGTGAAATCAGACACTTTGGGACCCGACCGACCCGGATTTCAATCATAATTGGTGTGCCTTTTCATTAGCAAGGTAGCACCCCAGAACTGCATTGGTTTGAATCTGACACTAATATTAAGGGAGAAACAGACTAGGAAAGGTTCACATGTGAGGGTAGGACACTATACATTCAGCCTTGAATATATCAGTCAGTGTTAGTCACAAAAAGATGCCTGTGGTGTTGTTTGAAAGCTCTTTTCTGGCTCTACATATTACACAATCACCTTGGAATACAACTACTCTCAGAATATGAATTATGATAAATTGAAAAATTAAAAATTGCATATCTAAAAAACGTATATTTTAAAATGGCCAGTTCCTTGTCCAAACGTAGCCGGCAATGTCATGAGCAGCACCTAAAATGCTGGTGTTCGGTTTGTTATTCATTTCAGAGAGAATTTGACTCACAAATATGGCATCATACAGACCACTTACTAATAATATGGTAATACCATAGTAGCATCACATGACAAAACAAAAACAAAACAAAAATGGTCAGTGTCCATGGTCCCAGGTTTCAGAAACTAAGGCAGATGTCCATTTATACACACCAAATGATGATATGTGAATGTTTGAACATTCCTTCTCTGTGTACCTGTGCCATCTTCCCTTTACCGTACTTTAAAGAGATAATCAATGGCTACACTCTCATTTTGTACTCTACCAGTGCATTTGAAGCAGCAGCTGTGTCTTTTGTAGATAATGTATAAGTACGTCCCGTTGCAGTTACAGGTTCCACTACCAGAAGCACATCCTGATGATCCATGACAAGTCTGGTCTGGTCTGAAGGGAAAAGTGAAGGATGGAGATGGCCCATAAGGATGCAGGAAGTTCAGTTTCACCTCTCCAGTGCTCGGCATACATTCCTCAGCACATGCTAGCCACCAGTTGCCATCATATTTACAGCTTACAAACATACCCTTTGATGCTTGAAAATGTAACACATTCCTTTACTGAGCTCACTCTTTCAACTCTGCCTTCTCTGAATGCTGAAAATGGCCTAACTTCCACTGTGTCCATTGACAATGGGCAGAAGCTGTGTAGTTTTTTGAGTACCTGGAATAGTTCTTGCAGATTCAAACCTTTTCAACAGGTTCTCAGCTTCATGATGGTACATCTCTGTTGTGGCAAACTGGCAATGGATGTTCTTGACATTATCCTTGACAAATTCAAACAGTTGGTATGGCGTTACAATTTAATTGTCAATAGGACGTTGCAGACTTGCTCGTGCAGCAAGCCATTTAACTGTCCCTCCAACGCCATCACATGGACCTTTGCCATGTGATGTGGCAAAAAAGTGCCACTCTGCAGGTATGTGAAAATCTGCCTCATGGTGGCACAAATTTGTTGTGTTTTTAAGGTTCTTATATTGTGCAGCACAGCCATCAGAAAAAATATAGGATCTTCTTTGGACGTTCTGTCATTGATGAAGTGTCACTGAGGAACTGAATTAGGAGCTTCTGAAACAGATGTACAGCAATTGTATCATGAAGGATGCAGTCTGAAATAACAAATAGCAAAACAGATTTTTTTCCCAGTTTCAACTGATCTTGGTAGTAGCATACAAATGGATGGATTGTGGCCTGCACTGGTTGTTCCAGTGAAATGATTGAATAGCATCTTGAATTACAAAACTATAGTTTTAAAAACGTTCCTGGTTCAAGGGAGTCAGTCAAGGATAATGTCAAGAACATCCATTGCCAGTTTGCCACAACAGAGATGTGCCATCATGAAGCTGAGAACCTGTTGAAAAGGTTTGAATCTGCAAGAACTATTCCAGGTACTCAAAAACTACACAGCTTCTGCCCATTGTCAATGGACACAGTGGAAGTTAGGCCATTTTGAGCATTCAGAGAAGGCAGAGTTGAAAGAGTGAGCTCAGTAAAGGAATGTGTTACGTTTTCAAGCATCAAAGGGTATGTTGGAGCTGTATTTGATGGGCAACTGGTGGCTTAGCATGTGCTGAGGAATGTATTGCCGAGCACTGAAGAGGTGAAAACTGAACTTCCTGCATCCTCATGGGCCATCTCCATCCTTCACTTTTCCCTTCAGACCAGATAGACTTGTCATGGATCATCAGGATGTGCTTCTGGTAGTACCTGTACTAACCTAACCTGTAACTGCAACGGGACATACTTATACATTATCTACAAAAGACACAGCTGTTGCTTCAAATGCACTGGTAGAGTACAAAATGAGAGTGTAGCCATTGATTATCTCTTTAAAGTACGGTAAAGGGAAGATGGCACAGGTACACAGAGAAGGAATGTTCAAACATTCACATATCATTTGGTGTGTATAAATGGACATCTGCCTTAGTTTCTGAAACCTGGGACCATGGACACTGACCATTTTTGTTTTGTTTTTGTTTTGTCATGTGATGCTACTATGGTATTACCATATTATTAGTAAGTGGTCTGTATGACGCCATATTTGTGAGTTAAATTCTCTCTGAAATGAATAACAAACCGAACACCAGCATTTTAGGTGCTGCTCATGACATTGCCGGCTACGTTTGGACAAGGAACTGGCCATTTTAAAATATAGGTTTTTTAGATATGCAATTTTTAATTTTTCAATTTATCATAATTCATATTCTGAGAGTAGTTGTATTCCAAGGTGATTGTGTAATATGTAGAGCCAGAAAAGAGCTTTCAAACAACACCACAGGCATCTTTTTGTGACTAACACTGACTGATATATTCAAGGCTGAATGTATAGTGTCCTACCCTCACATGTGAACCTTTCCTAGTCTGTTTCTCCCTTAATATTAGTGTCAGATTCAAACCAATGCAGTTCTGGGGTGCTACCCTGCTACTGAAAAGGCACACCAAGTATGATCGAAATCCGGGTCGGTCGGGTCCCAAAGTGTCTGATTTCACGTGAAATGACCCTATGAGGACAACTCTGTACTCTCATTGACAGCCATTGACAGCCATAACAAAGTTCATCTATGCAACAACATTAAATATTTAAAGTCTTTCCTTATTCTACCCTTCTCACCATTACTAAAAATCTGCACCTATATGTTGTGTGTGTGTGAGGAGGGTGGGCACAAATGCACATGCCATGCGCACACACACACCTCAACATTGAACACCCCGTCATGACCCCGGGTCCTTCAAACACGCGCATCCATCAGCACGTCCTATTCCCAGCAAGTCATGTCTGTCAGGGGGCATTCATTCACTCTGCAACACACTAGTGCAGCGCTCGCACCCCATCAATGTCAAACAGCACACGGGTCGACCACAGTCATGTGTCAACACCGCTGCACATGGCCCATGGGCCACAGAGTCACCTCCCAGTGGATGGAAACGTGATGAAAGCCAGGATGGCAATGCCCTGAACATGACCGCCCATCAAAACAGTACATAGGGCAGTAACAATGGCTTTATAAGCACAGGAACAAAACAAGGTTGCTGGATAAATGCATATGTTGATGGGCACCATTCAGATGGTTTTGTGAAATCATAATTCAGGAAATGGGCTTGAACAAATATGTGGCATGTCGTTTTAGCCAGAGCCATGATTAAACAGCTTTGCCAGATAGGCTTTCACATTCATTACATTCTGTAACTAGAGTAGGGTGTTTCAATTTGTTTATCGCATCCCTCTCTTTCTTTGGCTCGCTCTCCTCCACTCTGTTTTGTTGCGGCTCTACAAGTCAGCTTGAAATGAAACAGCTTTTTCTGCGAGCACAAATGAAGCCTTTAGTGGCGTCTACGTTTGTCTGTGCACCTCTCTGGCTACACAGCAGGCCGACATTTCACTGTTAATTCAACATTAACACAGTCAAGGTTAACACTCTACTAGTTGGCTCTACTGTCTAAGTGTTGAATCAGTGCTGAAAAATGTACAGTGTGGCTGCCTGGGTGGCTGTTGACATGCGTTGGGCAACTGCTTCCAACAGAACAACTCCTCTCCAAGGCAGAGCAGAGAGCTGAGGTGAAGGCATTGTTCTGGAGCTTGCGTGCAGCTGCTGCTACTGCTACTTTGTCTCTGAGAAAAAAGCAGGACGCCCTAAAATGGCACATTTTGTGCTGGGAGGAAAATGCCCTTTTGCATCGTTGCACATTATGTGTCCGTTTCGGTCTGCATGGACAGTTCAACAGCGCCTGAACAGCCAGCCAGGCTGAATTATGTTGGGCTTGTAGCTTTCACAACGCGACATACAACGTCCCTCCCGATACATGTCCCACAATGTTTGCACAAGTTATAAGTTAATGCATGCCAAAAAGGTTTGTACTTATGCACATAAATAGGACGCACAATTAATCAATAAATATACTCCATGCAAATGTACTGCAATATTAGAAATTGAAATCTTAATAAATGAATATTGTGCTAAAACAGTGGGCTGCAGCTTCTGTGCCGTTTATTCTGGTGCTTTGGTCTTCCCTTCTGTTGCCCCTTTCTGTTTGCCCTGAGCTTTGCAACGTGTCCTACTTTGTGTCAATGTGTTCCAGTCTGACATTTTAAAATGTCATTCAGTCCTGATGGGAGAATGGTGCGTGCGTGTGTGCGTGCGTGCATGCATGTGTGTGTGTGTGTGTGTGTGCGTGCGCATGTCTACAGACCGTCAAACATATGTGTGTACACAGGCTGATCTGAGGTCATACATGATGTAAAGCCTTGGGGATGTAATACTGTGTGTGTTTGTGTGTGTTGGTATGTTGTCATGCGAGAACCAAGCTGTGAGGTGTGTTGCATGTTTTCTGTGCCTTCTTATCAGAAGAAGCTGCTGGCCTGTTTGTGTGTGCATCCATGCTCTCTGGAAGTAGCCTGCGGTTACTTTGAAGGTAATCAGCATAGAGACGGAAGTAAGCACTAGCCAAGCAGGAGTCTAAGAAAGCAGCACTTACGGACTGGCACAACAACCCTCCAGTTCCGCTGGCAAAGCCCCCATTGCAGCTAGCCAGACTCCCCTGACACCAACTCCACTGTCTTGTGTCCACATGAAGCTCATGGAGGTAAGAAGAAGGCAGCATGAAAATTCCATCCACCCACTACAAATTCACATTCACACACTGCTTATAAGTGGACTGGAGGGATGACATACTTCAAAAGACTTGATTCCAATCAAAAAAGCATTCCCAGAACTTTGTATGAAATGATTCCTTATCATGCCACGCATCACGTTTCAGCTATAATGCCTTCAAAACTAAAACTTCAAAAAATCATCTGGACTGTGCAAGGTCTGAAGGTTACACCCAAAACCAGGCACTCCCCATACACATAACGGAGGACCAGTGAGTGACCTTGGGGTGTTGGCTGTGGGGTTACTTGGCTGTGGTCCCCAAGCCTTTAATGAACACGGGGGTAATAGCAGAGGTCCATGGGCTCCATAGGCTGATGTAGAACAGCGTGGGGGGATACTAAAGACATTACAATGATTGACTGGTTTATATATAGCCATTTACAAGGCCGCCCGGCACTCTCGCGCCCTGGCCCAAGAAGGGATCGATTTCTACTCCCCCTCTCTCTCTCTCTCTCTCTCTCTCTGCTGCACAGTCCCGACTCCACTCCGTCATCTCTCTTCCTCTATCCCTCTCTCTCAGCCAAAAACACATCCACACACTCACACATATGGTCACAAACTGATGCATGAATTACAAAAAACAAACCCAGGAAATCTCTGTTTACACATGCAAAACACATGATGAAGGCACAAATAATATAAATGCAGAACTTAAAACCTTGCCCGCATGAAGATTTTTTTAAACTGATACTGCACAATGTCTATGCTACTACCTTCACTACCTGCATGTACAGGGTTCTGAGATCATGTCTTGGTGATACCACTGTAAATAAACTGAAATTGAATCGAAGATCACCAGTTTCTAATTATAATCAGCAAAAAAAATCATAGGAAAGTTTTATCAACAATTGTCTGTGATGTGCCTCAGCTTGCATGTAGGTAGGTGCTTTTGTGTGGAACAGTATGTCACTGGTGGCGCCTGAGTGTGTGCGCAACAGCAAATGTATTTTGTATGCAGGTGGCGTTTTATGGAAAACTGGGTGATATTGAATTGGGTGTTGCCAGTGGAAGGGGAACACAAAGAGGAGAGCGGGGAGAGTAACAGGAGAGAAGAGGTGGGGTGAAGAGGGGATACAGAGGGAATTGGGTGAAGGAGACAAAGAGAAAGGGAGGGGGTGACGGAGAACAAAAAAGATTAGGTGAGCTGAGGTAAAGGCCCAGATGGGAGAGCTCTGCATTTTAAACATCAGGGAGTCTGCCCTCACCACATTCAAATTCTAAATTCTCCACTGGCGTGGAATACAAATAAACACATTTTTCTTCCCCTTCTCCGCTGTCCAAGACTACAGTGACTGTCCATAGAAATCCTCAATCTCCATCGCTCGCTCTCACACACACACACACACACACACACACACACACACACACACACACACACACACACACACACACACACACACACACACACACACACACACACACACACACACACACACACACACACACACACACACACACACTAAATGTGCCATCAGATCAGTGTGTGGTCTGGCCTAACAGGAGACCGTGACCACCAGTACTGTTAGTGCAGATAACTAGATTACCTACACCCCCTCCCCCACCCCCACCCTCTATCGACATCAACATGGCGGTCATCCCTCATTCCCCCTCCAGCCGAGAAGCTCCGGCCACATCTGTGCCTATTGGTTGCCTTACTCAAAACAGTGAACTAGTGTGTGTGTGTGTGTGTGTGTGTGTGTGTGTGTGTGTGTGTGTGTGTGTGTGTGTCTGTGTGTGTGTGTGTCACTTCAGAAGGTCCTCACACTGTATAGCATCTACATACACTACATCTTTCACAGTCTTTACCGTACACACACCGGCATAGCCACACATCATCGCCTTTCAGTGACATAGACCAACAGTACCTGACTTTACACCTTGTGCAAGTCTGCTGCCTTACAGATCCATTGTTACCTCCCTAGGACCAAGCTCAAGGCAGCAGGGCACCTCTTGATACGTGAATAAAAAAAATGGTACAGAGTACAGACTACCTCTATCCACATGTGTCAGCCTGAGCCATCCTATATCACAGAGGTAGACATTTACAGTGTGTTGTTGTACATACAGCAAGACCAACAGACAGTGTGTATGTTTGAGAGAGAGAGAGAAAGAGAAAGAGAGAGAAAGAGAAAGAGAAAGAGAAAGAGAAAGAGAAAGAGAGAAAGAGAAAGAGAAAGAGAAAGAGAGAAAGAGAGAAAGAGAAAGAGAAATAGAAAGAGGAAGAGGAGGACAAAGCAAAAAGGAGAGAAAGACTCATCTTCAACAATGTAATTTTAAGTAATGAAATATCTCCAGACAACTGGCTCCATTTCACACATGGCGTGGTTTTGTAGCGCGCCAATTTCACAGCAGTGTCTCCTCAGCCTCCAATCGCTCCAAAGCCTGTGCTGCCGAGCGATACAACACACACACACACACACACACGCGCCCACACACACGCGGCTGGCAAGGCAACCTATCAGCTGCCTGCCTGCACTGTCATCAAGACCACCATGGCTGGTTGCTAGGCAAGTACACTGTACACTGGTGGAGGAGGCTGTGTAAGAGAGGACGAGACAGAAACACAGAGAGACTAAAAGAGACAACATGAGAGAGAGAGAGAGAGAGAGAGAGAGAGAGAGAGAGAGAGAGAGAGAGAGAGAGAGACCCATTAAAAGTGGATGAGATTCAGTCTGCTCTGGCGATATAAACAAAACCCCTTCTCCATCCCAAATTAATTCCCCCAAACCTGCCTCCCTCCCACCCTCTCTGCATCCCTCCGGCGGGCTTGGCATACTTATCATGTGCCATCATCATCAGACCTACTACCGACTTCAAATAAAGAAAAAAGGCGCACTACACGTGAGGCAACTCACATAACCAAACGTGAAATTCAACCTTCCATACAAAGTAAATGTGTGATGTCTTTATTAGTGAAATCTATCTACATGAACCAAGTGATTGCTACGTTGCAGACAAAATGGAGTACTACTGTGAATATTAAATACTAGACTAGTGAACCCTCATGGTACATGTCTTTTTCTGCAGGGGGTCTAGCTGTGTTGGCATTGCCATTGCCTCTCAAACCAATCAACAAACAGGCCAATTAACAAACAGAGAGGATGCATGGGGACATATACCTCCCTGAAACAAACAAACGTTACAGTCAGCCCTCTGTACAAAAATAAGAGTCGTACCAGGGGCTGGTTCACATGCTTGTGGATCGTGTCCTCAAGTAACCTGATGGGTGTGTTAAGTATCAGATATACTACTGGCACACACACATACACACACACACGCATTGTACACACATGCACACATTTCAGGGGGACATAAAGTGTCAAACACCTTACACACATATGCTAAACAAAGTACCCACACTGGAGGCCAAGTTTGGACACTGGACTGCTGACATTTGAGGCACACATGAAGAAGGGCTAATCAAATCAGCGCTGAACTTGAATGGAGGCCTCTCACCCCAGCCTACCCGAGGCCGTGACACCCACGGTGACCCCTGAGCCCCCTGGGGGCAGCCAACAGAGGGGATGAAAGGAGAGCAGAGGGCCTCGTCCTGTGTCCGGTTTAGATGTCTCACTGGTGGGGTGACTCCCTCACTCATGCCCTCCCTCAGAGGTGGACTAGCCTGGAGGATCTGCGTGCGCACGTGTGTGTGTGTGTGTGTGTGTGTGTGTGTGTGTGTGTGTGTGTGTGTGTGTGTGTGTGTGTGCGTGAGTGTGAGTGTGAGTGTGAGTGTGAGTGTGAGTGTGAGTGTGAGTGTGAGTGTGAGTGTGAGTGTGAGTGTGAGTGTGAGTGTGCGTGTGCGTCAAGAAGATTCAAGATTCAAGATTAGTTTATTACGTCTTATTATAGGTTTGAAGCCTATAAAGAGTAAAAATTGTTGTGTTTTTTCTTGTGTCCTCAAAAAGATTTTAAAAATAAAAATAAAAAAGGGGGGGGGGTGGAAAAAGTGCAAAGAAAGTGCCTTGTTGTCTTCAGCATGAATTCAGTAATCTTATTGCTTGGTGGAAGAAACTACTTTGGAGTCTGGTAGTATGAGATTTCAGGCTTCTGTACCGTTTCCCAGATGGTAACATAGTAAACAGTCCATGGTAGGGGTGACTAGGATCAGCCAAGATTTTCTTTGCCTTCCTGATGCTCCTTCCCTCTGTCATCCAGGTGCAGAAGAGAAAGAATGAAGAAGTCTGTGTCAATGCATTCCTCAGAGACACGAATGATAATCCAGCCATTCAGCCAGCCTGGCCCTGAGCCACACAGCCCATAAAGCAACACGATGAAGAGAAGAGAAGAGAAGAGAAGAGAAGAGAAGAGAAGAGAAGAGAAGAGAAGAGAAGAGAAGAGAAGAGAAGAGAAGAGAAGAGAAGAGAAGAGAAGAGAAGAGAAGAGAAGAGAGCTCCAGTGAGAGGGAAGATAAAAAGCCAAGGCAGAGAGACGCATGATTAGTCGCAAGTTGACAAATTACCATACTGACGAATACGTTTCCAAAAGCAAAAAAAACTTAAGACTCATTGCACCTGCCGTCGATCAGACTGAGCCCATCTCAACCTGGATGCTCTCTCTCTCTCTCTCTCTCTCCCATCAAACAAAGCCCTGACTGACTACTCTGAATGGGTCCAAAGCAGCTTGGCAGTAGCCTCTAACACCCAACGGCTCTCTGCCTCTGTGTGTGTGGTGGTGTAGCGTGAAGGGGTAGTGTCTGGCCAGAGGGGCCCGAGCGACAGCCACCATTTGTGGAGAGGTTTGGGGGTGGGGTGGGGGTTCTTCTTTACCCTGGACTGCCCCTAGCCGACACTGAGTGCTGTCCAGCTGGGAGCACGACCAGCATCCATCACTGCCACTCAGCCACAATAAAGCTGCCTCTCAAACTATGAGGGTGCAGGAGTCTGTTAAACACCTTCCCATCTTGGCATGGGGAGTGTTTATGTGTCCGTTTGAATTCCTATCTTTTTACCTCAGTGCTTGAGTGTGTGTGAGTGCCTTGAATCAAATAGCACATTGTGCATCAATTGAGCCTCTGACAATGCAGTAAATGAATCACCAAGGACCGTATCCATTCAAATAGAAATTCGCATTTTGTTGTTATGGATTAACTGAATGTTGTGGAAAGTACGCCTCCACAAGCGTGTGTGCACGCACACACACACACGACCGTGCGTGAACATACATTCTGTGGCCTCAGGACTGGGGAAGACAGTAAGGTAAAGTCTTGTGGTTCAGTCCCCAAGCTAATGACTTCCACCTCTACTTCCATATCACAGCAGTCCTCCAGCCCATTACCTTGTCATTCTTCTCCAGGAGGTAAGCTCATTTCCCTTCCAGCGGCCGTGGAGAAGTGCCTTTGAATTGCTAATTCATTTTTACACTCGTCTCCCCCACACATGAAAGGGCCGGGCAGTAGTGGTGGAGACGGGGAGGAAGAATAGAGAGCACCAAAGCAAAAAGATGATGATGAAGTCTCATTCCTATGGAGAACAAGCCCCCTCCTTGCCATCAACATTCAGCAGGCTCCATCCCTCCACAGTATCCCTGAGATGCAAGAACAGTTTAAGATAGAAACCGAATCGAATAGAAACCAGAGAAAGAAACCAGAAAGGTTCAGGTACGAAAGGGCCTCAAAATAAATCTAGTGTGTATCAGTGTATGTGTGTATGTCTGTAAGAAACAGAGAATGAGATTTTGTCAGAGAGATTGTGTGTGTGCTTGTGCATAAGAATGGCCTTGAGATCACGGGTTAATGTAACTCCTGCACAAGCGCCTTCAATCCCCAGGGACAGAGCAGAGGTGTACCACTGAACACTAGACATACAAATGAGGGGGGATTGGGAAGGTGAACGAGGGGGGGAAACGGGGAGCATCTGTTGACAGCCAGCCCTTATGAGTCTGCACTGGGTTAATGCTAAATAATGGGCCCAAATTACACCCTAACACACACGCACACAAGCGCGAGCACACTCACAGTGTCCTGAAGTGTAGCACAAGCTCCAGACACTATGTTGCATTATTCATGGACTCAATGTTCCACGGGCAGGGCTCAAAGTTCACACACGTGGTACACAAGCAATGCCGTGCATGGTAAGCATGAGCTTTTGATTGACAGGCTTTGTAAAGCCAGACAACTGGGTGAAGAGGGGCAGCTGTTTCGGCGTCTGTTGGACGCACAAATAAATGCAAAAAAAGTGTGGACTAAGCATGTAGGCAAAAGTTTGGGGAGGTCAGCGTGGCTACACAGTTGGGAGTTAGGAGAAGACAAATGAGAGTGTAATGACCACAGCGCTGCTGATCTGAAGGGAATGTGTCTCTTCAGCCACCAGTTAGTTGCCTTCTCCTCCCAACAGATGTCTCAAGATTGAGGTCATCGCAGCTGCAATATGCTTAATATGCTTACGTGCGAACTGGGCCACTCAGCAAATCGATCTGAACGTTACAATCAGAACAAAAAGAACTGGGCTCAGGAAAAGTGCATCCAATTCAAGGTTTTAAACAATGATAATGTCTGGTGAAAAGACTCCAAAAACTAGTTACATATTAACTTTTAGCACCCGTCAAGATTTGTTTTATTTTGTTTTCAATGGAAGGGACACTAAAGCATCAAACATCATTGCACGCAGCTGCTGTACTTAATACAACTCGTATAACTTTATATTAGCAGATTTAACTTTGGAAATGGCATGCTGATACAAATTAAGGAAATATGAAATGTCTATAGAACATGGGTGTGCTTTGATTACAAAATACTTCTGAGAAGACGAAATCTGAAATGGCCATTCTGTCTTCACATTCCAAAAAGAAAAGATAACGCTTCCCTTCCTCCCCCCATCGCCTTTCACTCATCACTTTACTTCTCTGTAAAATACCTCTCTCCCCCATCATCATCAACCCACCGCCCTCTCCCAAGCTCCACAGTGCTGGCAGGCAGGCACTGGGTTCTGCCAGCTCATTGTGGCTTCTGGGCACATTCCGTTACGTGATGGTGGTGGTAGTTGTGGTGGTGGTGGTTGGGTAGGGGCTTGCACATGGCGACGTGCCAAAGCAGGTGGCCGACCGTGCCACTCCCGTCACCCTACACAAGAGGAGAGCAGCCAAACACACATGTCCTGCCAACACTGGCCATCTGAATACAACAGTGTAGCGCCATCTGCACACCAACAGGGAGAGAGAGAGAGGGAGAGAGAGAGAGAGAGAGAGAGAGAGAGAGAGAGAGAGAGAGAGAGAGAGAGAGAGAGAGAGAGAGAGAGAGAGAGAGAGAGAGAATAATAATAATAATAATAATGGGACATAACGGATGGGGCTCGCCATTCACTAATCTCTTAATGATCATGAATTATCTTTACACAACAGCTCTTTAGTCTTTTATCCCCAGCCGGATACATATGCGTGCAAGTGTGCACTGTAAGTGTGGTGCGTGTGTGTGTGTGTGTGTGTGTGTGTGCGTGTGCGTGTGCGTGTGCGCGTGTGTGTGTGTGAACACAAAGGGTCCGCCTGGAGCGTAGCCCAAATGACTGCTCTGTGTGAAGAGTGATGTCATCACCCGGCAATTCTGCGGCCTGCCTTTGTTTAGGTCCCCTTCGCCAGCAAAGATGGGAAGGGGGGTGCAAGATGACTCATTTCAACTAATTGTGTGTGTGTGTGTGTGTGTTCGTTCGCTCAATTCAATTTTACAGTATTGAGCAACCATCATGATTCTTTTGGTGTGTGTGTGTGTGTGTCTGTGTGCGTGCGTGCGTGCGTGCGTGCATGCGAGCGCTCTCTCTCCCTCTCTCTCTAAATTCAATTGCACAGCATTGGCAACCTTCATGGTTTCTTTTGTCATCTGGGAGTCCAAGAAGGGTTCGGAGTAGAGAAAAGAGCTTGGGACTGGAGCATGGGGGTTAATAAGCTGGTGTATTGCAAGTCAGCAGCACCCATTTCCTTTTTTCAATAAATTGATTGCTGCCTTTATTGTTTCAGCTTCCTTCACTGGATTTATTTAACGTTCAAGACCCAACTGCCTTTTGTTTTGTTCCGTTTTCCCCTCCGCATCAGAGACACTCAATGAAATAACATTTTGCTCAATCACATTTAATTCCAATAGCTTTTAGCCTTTTATATTGCAAAAGCCTCCCTCAGGCAAAGGCAGTTGTGTGGTTACTGCAAAAACGGTGCGAGTCGGCCATGAACTGTGCTGATCAATGGCTCTTGCTATTCCTGTTATAGCCAGCCGCACTCCTGGAAAACAGCACCAGCGATCAAAGATCTCCTCCTCAGGATCCTGATCAAACATGGCATTATGGTAGCCAACAATGTCTTGCAGACAAAACACAAGGCAGAGCAGTGAAACTATTTTTTTTCCAATCCACATCAGTCAAAAACAGAACACACAATCACAGACACGTACAGACATGCACAAACACATACTCACACAGCATACAATACTGTTTAAATACATGTATGAACATTTGTAACAGCCAGCACTAAACAGTATGACTGGTATAAGCCACACATGCAGATAAGCGTTTAGACAGTGTAATATTCCTCTCTATATAATATTCATCAGTGTAATCTTCTTCAGACTCAAAACTATGCCATGTGCCTTTCCATTTCTTTAAAGTTACCAGAAGTTGTTAGCAATCAACATTCTAAATGTCAGTATGTTTATTTGGCAAGTACAGTGAAAATAATCCACTACTAGTCAAATACTGAGGAAACTTAACACAGGAAATTTCTTATTGGAGACACCAGTACCCCAAAATGGTAATGTAGTTGGGTCAAAGACGAAACAGGATTTTCAGGAAAAAAAATAAAACTTTTCCCTGACAACTTTTTTGGGTACATTGGAGTGTAGAGTGATTCAGTTTATTATTTTCTGTTCAGAAAATAGTAAGGAACATGCATTTTACCCCATTTTCACCCATAAAATGTCATTCAGTGTAATATGGTGTTAAACTGTTGATAATGCAAAAAACATATAGATGACGTTAAAAAACTGAAATAAGCTACATACCATAGTAAAGGCCTATATTTAAGGTCTTCATCAAACCTAAAATTTCTAGTAAAAGGCATTTGCAAATAGTTTTTGCAGTGTTTGTAGTCTTTCACCGAGTGCATTTCACCCATTTGGCTTTAAGAAGTTTTTCCACTGAAGAGAAAATCAGTTTAAAATGCACAATTATTCATTTGTTGTATGCCCCCGCATTTGTTGTGCTAAACAAATAAGTTTCGTAAGAATTTGACTTTATTTTCACATAAAAATGTGCATTTCACTGAATGACCACAACTATTACACTGAATGATGCCTTGGCAAAAAAAGCCTATATAAACAGCTACTTTTCATTGCTATCATATTGTTACCATCATACTACAGTACTCAACGTCCTGAATGAGTGACAACAGAAATAGATGTTGTCAAATAATTGGTATTTTACTTAATATTGGGGCATTACAATGTGTTTTGAAGAACTTCCAAGATCACAAGCTAAGAGGTAGGCTACTACTTAGGCCTAAAACAATAAAAAATATTTTTTTGTCTGTTAACCTGCATATTTCGGGGATTGTGACTTAGGGTGTTCTGATAATTCATGTACAACTTCCAAAATCCCAGAATCTACCCAGTAATATGGATGCTACATGGCAATAACAAGGTTATAATGGAAATAACAATAAAAGTCATAATTTCAAGTAGTATCATCATATTATTGTATCTTAGAGTAATATTGCAACTTATATTGCCGTTTTGATTCTTAATATACAACCATGAACTGATTACACTGAATGAAATGGCCCTTACACTGCATGTCACTGAATGACATCTCTTACACTGAAGGACGACCAAATACTTTTCACCTTATTTTTACCTTTTTACAAGCACACAGTTAGTCACCTACATGAGAGGATGACTTTGACCCACAATGTTTACTATGTCTATTTAGAAAATATGCTTGTTTGGATGAATATCTGAGTATAGAAGTGTTTTTTGACATTTCACTGAATGACATCTGTTTTTGTGGACGCTGTTACCACAAGATAAAAATACAGAATTTTTGACTATTGAAGAACAAGATTCTCCCTTTGCATCATCACTTAAGGGGTCCCTAGGGTTCCTTTTGATGATGTCACATATTGTGTGTGACTATCACTTTTTATTATGATTTAAAAGCACCATGTTGATCTTATTACACTGAATGATATCTAATGAATTGAAAATCCGGACAAAAGTCCCCAGATGATTTGAATATCGAAACAAAATGGTAATGAAACGTGCTTTTGATACAATAACAAGAACACTTCTAGAATTATGCCCAGAGAGTGAAAAAAGAATTTTGTTCGTCATTTTGCATAATTATTCAAGGATGTATTGATGATTTTTAAGTTCGGACCATTACACTGAATGACGTTTTTGCACTTTATGAGATTATTTAACACATACATTCACAATTATTTTTCTTTAAATGTTACTGAAATGAGACACCAGACTATGCTGTTTATCAGCATAACATTCAAAATTCATTAATTTACTTTTTTGATAGTTAAATGAGTGCGGAACAAAAAAAATGCACGTCTCGTCTTTGACCCAGTTAGTCTGAACTCAACTCAGCCCTCTCGTTTATACTAAAACAGAGTTTTAGAGATCTTCTTTAAAATACATCTTTTTATTTACCCACATGCCGTATATGTAAACAGATAAAAAATGTCCATGTTTAAAAATATAGGCATGCATGCAAACATCGTCTCAATTCAAACTCTCTTGTCCCGTCCCATCCCATCCCCAGTGAGATCCAATAGGGCTGGTGACTGAAGTCAGAGGGGCTAACTTTACACAGCTCAGGCCACAGAAAGTTGTAGTGCTGCTGGCGGTCACACTTCACTGCATAAGAGCGAGAGCGAGTGCGAGTGCGAGAGAGACCCAGCAGTGCATGCATACATTGCCTGAGAGACACTTCCTGATCAGCTGTTCATTCTATACCCAGGAGAGACATAAAGAGCAGAGTGAGAGAGCAGAAGCCAGAAGACAAGATGGAAAATTGGAGCACTGCAAAGAGAGAGAGAGAGGGACAGGAAGTGAGTCAATGTGGGAGTAAGAGTAAAAAAAAAGGGAGATGGGAGGCAGAAACCAAAAGACCAAACGAGACCAAAAGAGAGATGCATATAACAAAAGAGTAGGGGAAGGGGGGTTGGGGTGTGAGAGAAAAAAACGAGACGATGGCAGATGAGACAGATTCACATCACATGGGTTGGAGAGACATGGCCAAGTTGAGCCCTCGGGGTTATCGCTCCTGCTGCACAGAGATCCACAGCTGAGGCAGGCTGAGCGGCCATCTCACACGTCTGACTCCACGACCCCAATGGCCACGCTGTCATGGAGGACAGAATACTAAACCTTCACATGTACATGGCTTGTGGGCCATTGGCATAACGTGCAAATTTCCGAGTGTGGTTACATTAATTTTAAAGTATGCTACTTTAAAAATGATTCAAATTCTATACCACATTAATCAATGAAACCAATAGATTTGCGGCGCCATCACACACAGCTTTTTCACATTTTCACTTAAAAATTATGCCAATGACCCTTGCACAACACAAAGACACACAAATCCATGTTTTGAGTTTTGCAAAATATGACGCTAATTGTTGATCTGATATGACTTGCAGTTAAGAAACTATGGAAACTAGTGCAAGGTTCCCCAGTGTCTTTCTTGAAAAAATATGGGCCATCGAATGAGGCCATCCTGTCCCGTTGTGTAACTTCATGGCTGTACTGGATATGTTCAATAAGCACACTGACTGGACACATTACCATTTTAGTGGCACTGTAGAGAAAAAAAGCAAACAAAATAACAGCAGTGCATAACAGTGCCAGAGGAAGCCAGTGACGAGTACACGGAGGAGGAAGATGCTGCTGACAAAATCCGATCTCAATCTACACCATCAAGTGCTTGAAGCACTTCCTGTAGTACTCTGCATGAGAGGGAAAAACATTGCCCATGGATGAAAAGCACCCCCTATATTACACCGTCCATGGTTGCATCTGAGAAGAAAAGAGAAAAGGACATGAAGAAAAGGCAGTGGAGATGATTTCTACTCTAACGTGGCCATGAGGCAACAAGATGGAGTTCATTGCTAAGCTACACTGTTGCCTTGCTTTGTGCAGCTTGGTAGACAACCAACTGCTGCATCTAGATCTTAACTGTGGCACCATGCTGATGCTGAATGTCCTTTTTTGCCTTTCGGCCGAGGGGATTAAAATCATGAGCGATATAGAGCGTGATCTGTGTTGATTGGGGGAAGCTTCTTGGAGATGCGCATATCATTTTGCTTCAGCAGCAGCAGAGCCATCGGTCTCCATGGCAACTCATCATTGAATGGACTGTGGAGACTAATAGCGACCAGAGCAGCAAAGCAATGCTAATGCACTAGCATTAACTTGCCTTGACACCTACCTTCCTGCCGATTGGCTTCAAAGAGGCCTGAATTCTTACAGCACTTCTTTGAGACTGAAACCATTCAAACACCATACCAATAAAAATGGCGAAAACCAGGCAGCAGTAAGTCGGAATTATGGATGTTTTTCTTTGTTAATGATTTTACAATGACAGGTGATCTGCCATTGGTGTGTTGTCCAGATCAGTAAGCAGAGTAGATCACTTCTCAGCAATGTAATCCTCAGGCCTTCTTTACAGCACCAACCAACCTGTGCTTGCTTTGCATACCTTGGCCATTGGTGTACAAGATATTCAAATACAAATGGAAGACGAAAGTAGAGGCATTTCTCGCCTGATACTAACCTGCAACACAGTCTCCTTTACACAACCAGCATCACAGCACCAACATGCAAGCTGTGGCCTATTTTCAGTTTCATCTGAGCATAATTATCACATCACTTGTCTAACCCACACTGCTGCAACAGCAGCATGTTAAATGTCAATCCATCATTTAGAAGAGAAACAAGACAAACTCTACGGATTCCAGCCACAACGACATCCAACGCGTTGATTTTGTGTGTGTGTGTGTGTGTGTGTGTGTGTGTGTGTGTGTGTGTGTGTGTGTGTGTGTGTGTGTGTGTGTGTGTGTGTGTGTGTGTGTCCATATGTACTGTACGTCCATGTGAGTGTTGGTAGTTACATACTGTACTGCTGGCCATAGTGTCACCTATTCAGTGTCCCTTTGCTATGGCATTCTCTCTCTATGCTCTTTCTTTGTGGCGAGAGACAAAGACGTGTGACATAAAGCCATCAGTGAAAAAGATGAGCGCACTACTGAGGGAGGAGAATGAGGTGTCAAGGCAGCCCACCACCGTGCATAATCCAGAGGGATTGCATAACAGCTCTTTGGTATTTTATGAATACAAGGCTTACACAGTGAAGCACTTCTCATCTTTGGCTGCCTACAGGTTGTATGTGGTATTGTGTCTATATTGTACTGCAATATTTCAGAACAGTCCACATTGATGAACATGCCTGGTTTTAGCAAAGGGGTTCATTTACATCTGGTATCCAACAGGCAGGTTACATGTTTATGAATAGAAGACAGACACAGACACAGACACAGACACAGACATGCACGGTCGGTCGTTCATACTGTAGTTGTACTCAAACTACAGATTGGAGCCATTGGAGTGTGACCGAAAATGAAAGTGGGCAATTCCATCTGAAATGAAATTGCAAAGACGGACAGGCAGGAAGGCACGAACGCACGCACGCACAAACTTACTGGAGAGAGTATAAGAGTATTCAGTTTGATTTTGTTCTAGACAGCAGTCACATGCTCTCTGATTTCGTGATGAATTCTTGGCAAGGCCTGTGATGGTTATTAAGAGATGAGGCATCTACTGTCAATGCTGTCCAAGTCAAAGTGGAAAGGCATCAACAGCACAGTTACATAACATGCTTTTTAGTCAAAAACAACATGTTTACTTCCAAAACAGCTGCACATTTATTCTCAAAGGGCTGCACCAATGAGGTTCTTTCCAGTGGTGATGTGAAAGCAACGATTGATTTGATGAACAATATGACAGATCTGGTTGTTTGTGAGGTTATAAATTCTTTACGAAGTGCTGTAGCATACAAAAGTGCTTAGTGAGAACTGGTATTGATATTGATATTAAACAACAACTTTTATCATGGTGGTGATGGCCTAGTTGATGGTGGACACAATACAAATGTTCTAGTGTGTGTGTGTGAGAGAGAGTGCTTGAGAAGGACTTCAGACCGGTACAGGCTGCCTCCTGCTCAGTGTTGGTCTTGGTGTAGGCCAATGAGCCCTTTGTGGTCCGTTCACAATGAGGATGACTCTGGCAGCGTCATCTACTCTCTCTCCCCTTCCTCAGTGCCAGAGCCTCTCGTCACACTCCCACCGCATGGCACCACCAACCACTGAGCCAACATCAGTCAGTGCCAACACTTTTAACCCAATGCTACTAGAGATGCACGATATATATCGGTCCACTAAAATATCGGCCGATATGGGCTTTTTTATTTTGGCCCAATATAATGTTTTCCTGAGTAAAATAGCGGTTAATTTAATGAAAACGTGGGAACTGCGTTCAAGCCGAGTAGCGACTTTTACTTTATATTTTCATTCAGGCCGGGTAGGTGAAACAAGCCTGTGACAGAGATTCTAGGAGTATTATTCTAGGAGTATTATCAAATATTCTTTTAATTCATAATAGACCATCTATGGTATTATCTTATCCAGTCTCTCTGCCTGTGTGATGCTGTGACTTGGCGTCTCTTATCACATGACCGAGTCACATGACCGTCAGCCAGGCAGTGACTTTTGTTTTTAATGTTTGAATGGATTATGAGTGAAACATGAACTGAGATCATATTGAGATTATATCAATATATTATATTAAATATGAAAATGTGAACATATCGGGTATCGGTATCGGCCCTGAGAAGCAGGTAATTATCGGTTATCGTATCGGTTGAAATTTTTCATATCGTGCATCACTAAATGCTACCATCATGTCCAAGCTATCAGAAAAAACCAAACCATCTCTGCATGATCTGGGATCCAACAACCCCTTGCCAAAAAACGCAACTTGCATTTCCTAAAACTGCAAACGCACACACACACACACACACACACACCTCATCAGAATCCTCACCAGCATCCTCAAAGCATCTGTTGCTCATCAACTCCAGTCTGGCAGCAGACAGTTACTAGCATAGCTTCATACTTTCTGTGGACACTGACTCAAGGGAAGATCAGTTTAAAAATTCATTGAGACCAGCAGACAGACCATATGCACAAGCAAGCACACGCACACACACACCAACACACACCTTGTCCTCAGGACATGCCACCACACCTAACATGGTATGAAGCCATAATGCCATGAGTGCCTACAGCGCTCAGTAGCGGGAACATGAATCACTGCTAGAGGTGCTGCCAGCATGGTTGACTGAGTTGCATGCATGCTCATGGCATGGCCTTAGCTAAACTCTCCCTCCTGTTGATCAGAAGTGGCCATATGGGTGTTTTCCAACAAGATGATTTAAGTGACTGAGCCAGACAAGTTAACAGGCTGTGGATGGTAAACCTAAAAGTATCCCTAGTCCAGTGATTCTCGAACTGTGTGCCTTGAAGGTATTCCAAGTGGGACTTGAAAACATTTACTAAAAATCCCAAATATATTTTCCAAATGATTATGTATCCGAGTTGTATTGTTTATTGAGTCAGACATGGGCCTGCCCCCCAGACATTTGTGAACATTTCAAGTGGGCCCCAAGTTGGAATAGGTTGGGAATCTCTGCCATAGCCAATGTGCGTTCTGGGCTTTAAAGCTATGGTGTTTAGCAACATGTCCATCACACAAAAACATCACTGTCTGCCATCATACCTAGAGAGGAAAGGAAATTCTCACCAGTTAGGTAGTCTGTCAAAAGTCTGTCAGATTTCTGTCTGTCTGACCTTTTGTTTGCTAACCAAGTCAGCGGCGTGTGACAGCGGCGATATCAGTGAGGGCAGGGGGTAGGTAAGGGACGTTCTGATCAGTCAGGGGAATGTTTACTGAGGCTTATCAGGTCACACTGCTGTGCGACCTGCTGAGTTGGAACCCAGTCAAGGGTCAAAGTCGATGATGTTGCCTGCCTGAGACACCATGTCACTCACTCAGTCATCCCAACTACACTCACTGATAATTTGTCTCTGACTAATTTGGAGTATGCTAGACACTCAACAACAACAACATGGCATTAAAAAATTGCAGATGAGCTCTCCAGTTAGACAGTGAGGCTGAAATGCCATGCTGACATTTGTGACAGTGCCCAACAGTGTTCAGATACATCTTCAGATAAGAAGAGCTAAGCACTGTTTTCAGGGAGACACTGATGAGTTGGAAAAGCAAAACACAAATCCACTCCAAAATGGTAGCTTTCCACTGCAACTTTTAGATTTCTTTTCTTTTCCTTCTTCACTTTCAATTCATTTACTGCATCCTACTCTTAGTCCATCCTCCCTGAGCTTGACTCTCACCTCAGATGGTGAACTTCAACTTACCTAACTGAAATCACTTAGCTGAAGAACATGGTGCATCCTTCAGTATTAAGTATTGCATTGTATCATCTGATATAAAACTTGGTGAGTAATGCAATTCAATAATATTCAATGAATATTAAGTGTTAATTACGCACAGGACCGGTATTGCGTTTGTTATAAACATAATCAAGTAGACATGCTAAAGATAGAGCGTTTAGATAGGCCCGCAACAGTGATTGTTCTAATAAAATGCATTTGCATATTGAAATATTCATTGGGGCTTCCAATGACAGCTTTAATACAAATAGAGATGAGCTTTTGATTAGAGCTGGGAATTTTGTACACTCTGCCTGATTTATGCAACATAATGGCGGTTGATGTGCGTGTGTGTGTGTGTGTGTGTGTGTGTGTGTGTGTGTGTGTGTGTGTGTGTGTGTGTGTGTGTGTGTGTGTGTGTGTGTGTGTGTGTGTGTGTGTGTGGTCACAATGGGAGTAATCTGCAAGATGGAGGGCCCAGCGGTGCTGTAAAGATGGAACACTGACTGGTATTATGTAAGCAGCTTTACAGCTCTGGTGACATAACACATCATACAGGGTTATGATGATGCTGCTGCTGCTGCTGCTGCTGCTGCTGCTGCTGCTGCTGCTGCTGCTGCTGCTGCTGCTGCTGCTGCTGCTGCTGCTGCTCCTGGCCAGGTTTGATGCTGACAACAGCAACTCTACTCACAGTGATGGACATCATAATCTGATAGCAAGGCTCCCAAGTAAGTAAGTAACAACTTGTACTTTAAAAGCAGGCTAGTGCTTAGCACATAGAACAGAACCAAACAAACAGTGCAAAAAAACAGAGAACTTGCTCACATTTTGAGTCCTTGCAGGCCTTAGCTGATTTGAATATAGTATGGTGTGATGTGTGATGTGTGATGAAAAGATGCAGAGCCCTTCAGCACTGACCTCCATAACAAAAAAAACAAAAACAAATCCGCCTTCACTGCACTGAAGAAAGGAGCTTCTTGGTGACATCTTAAAGCACAAGCGAGTGCTGATGTTGGTAATGCTTAGAGTTTTAGCTACCTACTATAGCAAGTGTATAGTAACTTACATGTACTCAAATCACCAGTAATCTGGGTTCAGAAGCTACAAGTTTGCTACATTCGCCAAATCAGCTGGTTCCTAACTTACGACAAGCCCAAACTTGTAACATAAAGGAACAGCAGGTTAGCAGCATCTACCCTCAACTACAAAGCTTGAAACAGGTAACATAATGTACTGCACAGTAGTTTATAATACCAGATTGCCAATCACTACTCCAGCCAGACCACAGTCATGTACAGAATGCTTGTGGAGACGTATAATAGCACACAGTTCTTTTCCACTGGACCAGTTCACTAACCACATCCTCATCTCCCTCCAGCTTCCTCCTCCATAGACGCCAATGTGATTCTTAACAATGTGAATACGAATTTTCTAAAAGAGAGAATCTAGAATCTGTGATCAGCCTGAGGGGGACATGAGTGGACTGGGGACTGTGTTACGTCACATTCAACATTCTCTGTTCAGATTTTTCACTAAACGTGTCCTTAGCAACTGCTCACCCACAGTGAAGAAGCCCGCACCAACCCTGAGGTGTAAGAAGAAAAAGTCTGTGAGGTTTACCCGAAGATGATTCACACCACAGTGGTAATGCCTGGCAGTGAGAGCACTTAGTGCAGTCATAATTTTAACCAGCAGGGTTTTCCTCCAAATGAAGTTCATTACAACATTGGCTAAATGACAAGGTGCAGTAATACGCAACCTGGCTTCAGAAGATTACAACCCAGCATCGCATGGTTCTTCCAACAGCTCAGTAAGTTCAAATTGATTCTACTTGGGATACCTGTTCGGCCAGGCAAATGGGTTAATTATTGCAATCACGGGTAATTGAGTGAACAGATAGAACTCTGTTATTTGGAGAATGTTGTATTGATTTGCAGCTCTTGACTTCAGGTCGGCCATCACTGAACAACAGGCGTGTTTTGAAAGGGAAATACACAATAGTCAAGGTCTATGTCATGACAGGCTGTGACAAGTCCCAAGATGTCAGTCAGCAGGGCTTAAATACCACACTGACATTTCCAGATGCCCTCTTGTGACGGTAGCCAGTCCTCAGAGACCTGACAAAAATCTTCAAGCAACATGGCAATAAGCAAATAAGGAGAGCATATACAGTACAACAAAACTCTAGACTTGGGTCACTGAGAGTGCACAGCAATATAATGAGCATATCTTATATATGGGATTTACCAATAACTAGGACATTTCCATGAGCTCTGAATTCACATCCTCCATATCAATATCTATCTGCAAAGCAACAATGGAGAACAGGCAAAGCTCAAAGCCATTAAAATGGTGCTATCATTAATTTGACGTTTACCCCAATCCACATCATTACAACATTTACCAGTGCCTCACTCTCAGTAATCTCCATCAATCTCAGTAATGTTGTGCTGCCCTGTTCCAAAGCCACAGAGAAGAGGGAGCCTTCTCTCGTCTGACCCTGACCCCAACCAACCCCTCTCTACTGGGGGCCCCACAAGCTCCCCCACACCCTCTTCATCCATCAGTAGCTGAGCACGTCACAGCATATGGGCCCCCGGGTTAAAGGTCAGACATAGGCATTCCCTATTTCAATAGCAGTTCCCCGTAGATGAATTGCTCATTTGAGATGGGCTGTTTGGAAGCAGTAAGCTTAACTAAGGAACCAGCATCTTCTTCACTCGGTTCTGTTCTTTTCAGAAGAAAAGGGTTTTTTTTTTTACAAGAAATGGTACAATTCAGATTACAGGATGGTTACCAAGGAAACCCACGACTCTTGAATATGCAGCGTTTTTGAAAGAGCCTGCTGGCAGGAAGTAACACCAGCCTTTCTATACTAAGCTGTTGCATGTGGCAGCCGTCTCAGTGACGTCTACGCCATCTATTTCGGGTTAACAAGACCAGGCCTTTTCAAACCTTATGGGGAAACACACAGAAATGCACCGTCTGATAACAGATGGTCATGAAAATTGAATAAATCACAGAAAAGGTTTAGCAACAAATAACTGAACAGGTTTAACTGAATTTCACCACTCATCCTACACACAGTTCTGTGAAAACTTCAAAAAATCTAAACAACTCACTGCATATTTTTCCAGCCATTCAAACAACAAGTTGGTGTACATAAGTGTAACTTCACTTTCTTCAGGGTAAGGTTTTTGTAACAGTAATGAGATGTTGTCCATCTGTTGCATAGGAAGTCAACCTATACTCACACTATGGCGTTGCACATAGCTTTGAGCCCATGAAGATACAGTATCTTGCAGTGCAGTCAACGAGATGCTTCCAGGTGCAATACAGTGAGAGTACATGTCGGCCGGTGTTCTGTCGAGATGTGTTGCCTCGTCAAGATGAGCGACCGGTCGCCCTATTCGATAGTGGTGTTCTATCGATTTGCGATGCCTCATCTAAATGAGCGACCTTGATTTTCCGCGGAAGGCGTTTCAATCGGTCCACGTAGGACTGTTTTAATAACCCTTACTTTGTTTATTTCACGGACAGTGGTGTGCAATCGTTCGTGCCGAATTTAATAAGAACGTGCGGCTGCTGACCACTAAAAAACCGTGAGCCTCTCGTTTGAGCAAGTTAAGAAACGTGCCATATGTAAGAGACTGAGTTGAGTTTGCGCAAATACTGGAGAAAGTGTTTGGGATCAGGGCCTGGCTACGGGTTGTTTAATGCAGTCATTTGCTGTTGGTTTGGTTTCAATGCGACGTGGGCTCGCAAGGCAAATTGCCACACGAAATCATGTGCTATGGGGATAAACAAGCGCGGTTTAGATATTCCCAGATAGCGTATTGTGGCTTTGTTTTGGCAGATGTCTGTCTTTTAATGACCAGAATCATATTTTCATAACATCCCCAGCAGTGCATTTCTTATTACCATGTTCAGGCATTTTACAATGCAGTCGATTCAAATCCTTGAGTGAAAAGGGTGATGGGAGCATTTTGACAGCTCAATCAGAGGTGGTGATTTTTTCCATTTTGCAATGAGAACGCCTCCTCTACATAAATAGTCTTTTCTGATCGATGTTACAATGTGAGCGATTACGGTTAGGCAACAAAGTAGCAAATGTTCGAGGCCACGCTATTTCGCAGATTTTCCAATGATCTGCTGGATGATCCACGCTATCTCAATTACAGTAACGCGAGTAAAGTAGTTAGCCTACTTTCCACCTCTGCCGTTTTCCCCCCAGGGGATACATCGTAACTTTCAGTCCATGACAGTCGGTGGACAGGCTATAGGCTAACTAGACTATGGATGACTGGTGGTAACCTCAGGAGGACATAGGCTACAGTTTGAGTCACTAAAGTTGACAGTCTCAGGGGATCCTGTCGTAATTTGCGGTCTCACAATTCGATGGGCAATCACCCGCGAAAACCACCGCGAGGGTGTGCGCATGCGTGCGCATGCTCAGTAGCGAAGAGAATCACATCTCGACGGGTCGCTCATATAGACAGGACACCGGGTCAAACGTCGATCTCGAGATGAACCTCAGATCGGGCCTAGGCAGCTTAGTAGGAACATGATCAGAGGGGGCTGGAGGAAATGTCTGAAAGGATTACACTAACAGGCTTAACAGAGCAAAGGCCACTTTCCCCACACGATGCATCTCTAGATTTCAGGAGCCCTGTTAACTTACTAAAAATGAAAAAAAAACAGGGAAAGTAGGTTCACTCCAGTGTAGGGAAATAATTCAAGTGTTCATTCAACCATGGTGGGAGAGCGAGAGTAGACAGACTTTGTCCTGTAGACCGGAGCACTGAGGAGCCCTTTGTAGCAGGAGAGAGCACATTTCAGCCCTCGTGCCTTCATGATGTCCAAAACAGAGCCACCCATCTCACCACTTCCCTCTCTTTTGTTGTGGTCCAGAGGGCCACAGAGGGAGGCCAAGTGCCCTGGGCATTGTGGAGGTAAAGGACCACTGCTCTAGCTGTGGGAAGACACATCATATATGGGAAAGACAGGGTCCCTGAGGGCAGAAGCAAAGGGCTGTGGAGGTGTCACAACATTAGCATAACTGCTCAGCAGCCTACAGTCCATTTCGGTCAGAAGGCCAGTGATGCATAACCCCTGTTTAAACTCTCAGTAATCTCACCAATGGAGCATGAACCACAATTGCTGTTATCACAGTACACGATGCACATTACAGAGTGCACTGTAAAATGTAAAATGAACAAATAAAAGCAATGTATGGCTGCCTGGATCGTATTACATTCATTTGATTGCAGGTGTCAAGTGCTTCACTAGCCTGAGCCTACCAACACTTTCTGAGACACAGCAAAAAACTAACCAAGTCAGTGTGCTCAAGCTGGCCGTCATTCCCACAGAGTAAAACCTGCCCCTGCCCCTGCCCCTGTGAACATTTGCATCAGAGCAGCTTAGCCAGACTATAGAAGCCCAGAAGAAACTTGTAGTAGTCGCAATGACCAGACAAGTGCTTCACACCTCCACACTCCTTTACGTCTTCTAAAGCCCTTAGCACCAATTCTCATTCAGCTACAAAAATGCCCATCCCTTTGAAATACCCCCCATTAGAACTCATGCGACTGAGAGGCGTGAAATTTTGGCCCAGGTGTAAAGCAACAAAAAACATGGTGGTGCAGGGGGATCTCCCATGGCCTGCTACTAGCTAACTCGTCTCTTGAGGATCTAACAGGAACCACCTGCCAAAGTTACAGGAAAGAGAGGGGAGCGGAGTCTACACCCGGATGTCTGTGGCAGGAACTGAGACTGAAGTTGCTGGAGGATGACTAGAATCTCTTGTGCTGCTACTCGAAGCATTGCAAGCATCTCAAAGCGCTCCCGTTTCTGCCTATAGACGGTGTGGGTGAGTTTGAGCGAGGCACTTTCCAGAGAGCAGCATAAAACATTAAGCTAGTATCTCGTCTCCAGGGCTGTCAGGGCTCCTCTCCCCCTTCAAAAATAGCTTGGTTTCTTTCACCACACATACAGCTTTAGTCTTCCCCTTGCCCCAGAATGCCCTGCACTTGGAATGCATTTCGTAGTAGAGGATTCCATCCCTCTTGCCAAACTGTGACTATTTATAGTCATCTATCTAACTACTTTTAAGTATCGGATCTATTTCCACTGAGTCTCGTAAACTGAATCTTACAGAGAATCACCAAAGTGGCCACCTCTGGTTCCTCGGTCATATATAAACCCAATAAAACACAATTTACCAAGCAGCCATTTAAAAGCCTCTTACAGTATTGGGCCATGGCTAATAATGGGGACCATGGACACATCTATCAGTGCAAAGCGAGAGTGCAACGGATGGAGCCAGTTGGGGGTGGGGATGAGTATGTTCGCAGGCCACAACTCTGTGATTTATCTATTGTGCTTACAGTAGGGAATGGTGTGTGTGTGTGTGTGTGTTTGGGGGGTGTCACATAATAAAATGTTATGATCTGACTTATTTACTCTGAAGACGCCAAAGATGAGGTCATGACCCATCGAGCTGTTGATGTTGCTGCAAGCCTCGCGACTGAAGATCCATGCGGACGGGGAACGTTCCTGACACATGGAACCCAACACTGATGCACATGAGAAAAACAGCAACAAAGACAAAGAAAGCAAACTGCTGTGTCTTCGGGACTTAGTGAGAGAGAGAGAGAGAGAGAGAGAGAGAGAGAGAGAGAGAGAGAGAGAGAGAGAGAGAGAGAGAGAGAGAGAGAGGAAAATGAATGCGGTGTCTGCAAAATCAAATCAGCACATTGGCTTTGCACAACTCATGCAGCTGCTGTTAAGGAGAGGGAGAAGGCGAGAGACGATGAGGGGTTGGGGGAGCAACTCTCCACCAGGGCTGGAATGGGACCACAAACCGGTCCAGGCACTTTTGCCATAGACCAGCCTCTCACTTCCATGCTAGAATTAGTCCACTGTATATTAAGGATGCACTGATGGGTCGCCCCATCTAAATTGCTGGCCGCTCACAGAACAAATAAAAAGCATCTGCCCCTGATGACCAGCTGCCTTTTGGGAAAATGCCCTGTATGCCAGATTAGCAGTCCAGCCCTGGTCCCCGCCAACACAATCCTGGCTGCTAACGGAGGGGTTGGAACAGCAACCACATTAATAGGCAACACACAAACAAACATGGAGGACAACCTCACCACAGGAACAAGGTCATGTTTAACCAGCACACTCCTTTTTCATAATCAACACTTTGGAATAATAATCACGACCAGGCAAAATATCCTTTAAAAACATGTTGTGATAAAATGCGCAATTAATCCACTTGTGTGTTTTAATTACAGATGAAGCAGCCCGGGGATGTCATAGCACTGAGACCATATGGAAAGAATAATAACCCGAATGAAGAGTATTGATGTTGATGTATTGATTTCCAGTGCCCTTTGTATCTTTAAGTAGAGTAGAGTAGTAGAGACACAAGAAATTTCAAGACACAAATAACACAGGAATAGTCAGGGAGGGGAAAATAAAAATAAAAATAGTAAAGATAAAGAATGTGAAAATGTAATATGTAAAAAATGTAAAAAGGTGCAAAAAGACATTCTGTGACTTGGGATAGACCATGTGCAGAAAAACATGCTCTGTCAGTTAAGGTAGACGGTCTTAACATGACCTGGAACAAGTGTTGACAGATACATCTAAGATATAGTATAGTATGTAGAAGTAGGCAGTGTACAGAGTATGATGATGGGGGTGGAAATCTCATACCCCCACGCGCACACACACACACACACGCACACAAGTGTTGTAGGCAATGATTATGTACTCAATTGTTAGTCACTTTGGTTAAAGAGGGTCTGGTGTTTGGCAAATGCAATGTGATGCCATGTGAATACAATGTGAATGTAATGGGAAGTGAAACGAATTGGCTCGTACTACAGCAGAGAGCTGATCGGGGGTGAATGCAAGCCCATGCCCGGCAGATGCCACACATACTTTGGCACTCAACCCACTGGAGCCAGACTGGCACTAACATGGCGCTCAACATTCCACTAAACGTTGTGTTTCTTTGCAGTACTCAACTCAGTCAGAGAGCTCAACGTCTTCCTGAAATGTGTTTTCAAAAAAGCAGTGAACAAATATACTGTTTAGAACCAAAGGTTCAGAGGTCAAATACAAATACCATGCACTGCTGAGTACATGCATGACCTGGGCCTCAAAGCCTCCCAACGCCCCCTTGACCTCATCATAAGCCTGCCAACACCTCCCCCTTAGTATTAAAAAATAAAAAAGACTAATGCCCCCCAATGGTAACTAAGCACTACCCCCTCTCAGCGGTGTCTTACTGAACGTCCCCCTAGCACCCCCGTTGAGAAACACTAGTCTAAACTAACTTTTTTTACATGAAGTGAATGAGTATGGTCCAACAGACTACAGGAAATATGGCTCTCTGGCCAGAACAATGGGACTGGAGGGGAAGAGGGCCACTCCACACAAAGGCAGTGTGAGCTACATTAGCAGTCTTCAGTCCAGTATATAGCACAGCTGAAATAGGCAGTACGAATCTCGGTCACGCATGCCTTCCTTCCCTCTCTCTCTGGAGTGTTGAAGAAAGCTGATCCCCAAGCAATGTCAGAGTGATGACGGTATTTCTGGTAGGGGGGGTTAACCGGATGCACAGGGCCACTGTGTATGTGTGATGGTGTGTATGTGTACTGACGCAGTTGTCAAGATCCAGGCCAGTGAAACATCAGCAAGAGCTTGACACTTTCCATGACAACTGGACTAAGCGTGGCCAAAGTGTTGGGTCACCTTCTACATGGCTGTCACTGAACCTATCATCTGCACATCCACTACAATTATGCTCAGAGCAGTCACCAAACAGAACAAGGACAAACAGCATACAAATTGAGAGCTGGAGCACCCTAACTTTAGTCCACATCCACCATTCAGTGTACATACATAACATGCCTGTGCATCCTCAGATCTACACACTACAAGCTTTGTCATTACAATTTCTCACACTACATTCTCTAGTCTGTTATCAGAACAGCAACAAGATGACAATCCAGCTATTGCAATTAAGAATCAGAGACTCCTATTCGAGTGTGATGTCAGGGGCTCTCTTTGGACCCCTTGCCCTAGGTTAGCCTAACGTAGACGGCTCCTCTTTATTCACACGAGGGAAAATAGCACCACACAGAACAGGCTGATGCAGAATAAGCTGGCCTGCTTCTTCTAACTGTCGGCCAGAGCAACTGGGAGGTGCTGGGATGCCCTCTGCGGTGGCAAAATGCTCCCATATGGACGATGTGGCAAAAGCTAAATGACGCCATGTGAGCATTTCTAAATATGCCATGTAATGGGGGAATGCACCCAAGACAAACAGATACACACAACACAACTAGCCAACATGGCCACCGATATGGTCTTATGGACTTAGCGCATGATTGTTTGCCTCCCACTGTTTCGGTCTTCTACACATCTAATATCACATCATGTAAGACCACCTCAAATCAAAACTAGCCAGTGCATGACCTTGTAAATTTCCCCAAAAAGATAGAGAGAAGGCAGATGTGTGTGTGTGTGTGTGTATGTATGTAATTTCATTTTCCTTGTATGACCTGTGCATATGAAGAAAGTGACAATAAAAGCTGACTTGACTTGACTGTGTGTGTGTGTGAGAGAGAGAGAGCGAGAACGATGACTGAAGACATTCAGATCTACATGGTTAACATGGGCTATTAAAGTATGATCCATCATACTTGCTGCGTTCTGTCCCATGTGCACTTTGGAAACATCCATTCAACCTCTCTCTCTGGTTTGAACAACTACTAGAGCAAAGTGCAAAAGCTACTCTAGCCCTTGGACTTCCAAGAATTCACGTGGAAGGTTTATTCGGGACCACAACAAGCAGGGAACTGTCTCTCTTGTGTATGTCATGTGTTTCAGGGTACTGGACCCCAGACCTTGATGCTTTAGGAACTTCAATGCATTGTAAATACAATCACACCTCACCACCACACTATACATCTACACAGCATAATGCAACCTCTCATTGATCAGTCTCCAATAGCCTAGTCCAGGTAAAAGCAAAAAAATGATTGCAGTCTTCATCATGAGGTAATCTAAATGCCTAGGCCTACGTATACATTGTTTTGTGAAGAATTATTTGGTAACACCCATAGCCTTCAACATCAGTTAAATGTAAGGTAAATCAGAATGCAGACTAGTATGGTATTTGCCTTCAAACAAACAATAGCATTTTGTGTTTATCGAATAATTGCAGTGACCACAAATATACAATTTACAGCTGGTACTGGCCAAAAGATTGGCCGAACAAAATAATAAAGCATCAATGCTACTTTGTTGCTTCAGGAGCTGCTACATTATCGACGACGGTGAGTTGCAACATTGTTGACAAAGACTGCTATCCACGCTTCTGATAAGAGTTGAGAGTTTGGTTTGATATTCGATGTTGGAACTTCTTCTGAGTTTAGTCAAACAAAGACATTGGACCAGCGATCGATTATTTTGTCTCATTCAGTAGGCCTTGCCAACACAAAACAACTTTACACAGAGTGCTCGTGGTGGTTTGTATGTGTAGCGTTTGTGTTGCCTTCGACTGAAGCAATACAGATACCCAGCCAAACACAATGCGTATTGGTGTTTACATGGACCTTGCGTTGGTAATTTGACAAACTTACCCGCCAATTCATCTGGTTCCAATCCAGTCTCTGTGTCTATTCCACATATCACGAAATAATGGGCGAAGCGGCACGGAGCCGACCCCGTCCCCGTACTGTTCACGCTCATCTTCGCTCCAAACGGATCGGTTTGGCTTGACTTCACCACTTCAAAGAAAACACATCCATGGAGGGCAACAAAACTGAATTTGTTTGAATACTCTCAACAAATGTATCTCGGTACAGTTTTGGTGGTCCTAGATTCCGTGTGTTCGCTTTCTGGTTTGATTTAGCAACGGCTCAAGTGAAAAGCTGAGCTAATTCGGGCCGCTCAGTCTCGCTGCCCTGACAGCTCTGAACTGTGCGCCTCCACAAGCCTGCGTGCCTAGCGCCCCGGCTCCGAGGGTGGGAGCTCGTGAGATTATTTGTTAGGTCGGTGGCCACTAGGCGGCAGTTTAGGCCCCCCAAACAAATATCTTTCCCCCTCTACATTTCAAACTGACGAGGGTGAATTCAGACACATTGGCAAATGTGAGAAAAAATGATGTCAGGCCTATATAATGCTTAGGACGAATGGACACATGAAATAACACACACCATTCCACAGACACAGTCCTTTAAAAGCCATGTATAGTGAACTCAGAAGTCAGGCAAAACAATGTAAGCCTAGGGTTTGGTCTAAGGGTTGTAATTACAGGGTTAAAAACAAGCACACATAATTTACCTCTGACGTGACAGAAATTCAGTTTATCCACCTATTTAGAGTGCACACAACATCATACAGATGGAAAAAAGCAAAACCACACATTATTTAAAGGGACACTGTGCAGGAAATGGTCAAAAAAGGTACTGCAGCTATGCTGCTCATTGAAACTGTGCTGCCAAATTTTACCTTACCATGATAGTTTACTAAGTAATAAACTAATATTTTCTAGTATGGCCCAAGTACAGTCGTTTTTGCAGCTAAAAATGGCTATTTCTGGACATTCCAAATGGCGAACCATTGAGAAGATCCCCCTTTTCATGTATGAAAAGTGCAATTTTTCCAATCATAATGAATACTTAGAATTTGATGCTGGTGGTAAGTATTCATGGAAAAGGTAACATTTGTGAATGGGCAGCATGAATTCTGGAAATAAGCAACTAAAAATCTCACACAGTGTCCCTTTAAGATTAACCTGTATGTGTAATTTGCAGTTGTTTTGGGTTGGGGCTGTAGGCCCTATTCATCCCCACAATATAGCTAACATTATCCATTTAAAAAAAATGTGTATTTGTTTTAGGTTACATTTCATTTTGCTGCTTTAAAAAAAAACGGGTGCAACATGGCCTACAGTGCTCTAACATCATACTCAGTTTACTCAAGTTTTATTTTGACTTTATAGCCCTTGAAGGAGCACCCCAACACTTTCCCATGTGGTTAATCGACAAGATGGGTGATGGCTGAAGCTTTCAAAGAGAGCTTCGAAAAATCCTAGCTGTGATTCATAATTATTACATTGATTTATTTTTAAAGCACATGTTAATAGGAACAGGCATTGAACCCCATTGTGAAATCCTATCAATAAAATACATATATTTTGATATATATATATATTTAAATATATACAGTACCATGAGAAAGTTTGGGCGCCCTTTTGGAAAATCATTACTTTGTGCTATTTCTCATTGAGCTTTTTAAGTAGCAACTTCATGTTAACATATGTTAAACTGTAGGGAAAGAGAAACATTTCAGCAGTGGAAGAATTTTCATAGGTGTTACAGAAACAATTTTATGTGGATTTAAACAAAAATATGCGTGTGCATAAATATTGGCACCCCAAAGAAGGTATACCATTAATATGAAGTAGAGCTCACCTTTGCAGCACAAACTGGTTTTACTGACTTTGGAATCCCTTCAGTCACTGAGACAGCAGTGATTGGTCATTAAAATGTTATTTACCATACATAATAGCAGACTAGGCTTGTCCTAAATTCTATCTTGGAGAGTGGCAATATAGTGGGCTCTGAACAACTCTTTGCAGACTTCAAAGAAAGATAATGCATTACTATGAATAATGAGAAAGGTAAACAAAATAATCTGGAAGTCTTGGACAATGTTTCTCCACACCCAGAAATGGAAATCCATTTGAGTGGAAAGCATGGAAAGCCACAGGAATGGTACTCGTGAAAGGAAAATGTAGTTTGCTGAAAAATAGTTAAGAAGGCATGGGTAAAGGATGGCAAGAATGGTAACAGGAACACTACAGAACACCTCCATAGAACTACAAGACCATAGCTGCTGATAGTGCAGACCTAGACATGGCACAATCTCATTGGATGGGTGATGCTTAAAAAGGCTTTCCTGTGTATCCATCAGAAACAAGTTGCTAAACTTATGCAGAAAGCTTATCTGGACAAGCTAAAAGCATTTCAGGAAATCATACTGTAGTCAGATGAGACTGAGCTAGAGTTATTTGACCTTAACAATGGGAGGTGGACATGGCAAAAAATGCACACATAAATTCCATGACATCTGGCCTTAAGTATACCCTGCTATAGGTCTGCATGGCTCGCATACACACTGTAAAACTTATTACAGTTGAGGGCCTCACTAATTCATTTCAAATAGCAGATTTTTCAAAAGAATGTTCAAGTGTCAGTCACAAAATTAAGGCTGAGCTGAGTTTTGGCTTTCCAGAAGGACAGTAATTGCACAGCACTGATCAAAATTCAACAATAAGATAATGCAAAAGAACAAGTACAATGTCTTGAAATGGTCATACCAATCTCGATGTATCACCATTATTGAAAAAGAATGGATTTATTTGAACCAGGATGTCTAAAGAAGACAGATGAGTAACCTGACTGAATTAGAGAGGTTCTGGATAGAATAATTGGCCACTATCAGTAGCACCAGGCAGTTGGAACTTGTCTTCTTGTATAGCAAGTATCCACAGGCCATTAGATCAGCAAAGGTATGCTCTACTTCATATTAATGGTATACTCTCTTTGGGGTGCCCATATTTATGCACACGCCTATTTTTGTTCCACATAATCCACATAAAATTGTTTCTGTAACACCTATGAAAAATCTTCCACAGCTGAAATGTTTCTCTTTCCCTACTTTAAAAGCTCAACGAGAAATAAACCGATGTAATGATTTTCCAAAAGGGCGCCCAAACTTTCTCATGGCCCTGTATATGTATGGTATTTCTCCATTTGCGCGTTAGTTGGCACTTAGCTCCCTCTTGTGGAGCAATCTCAGCCATTACAGCAACATGTTCATATAGCTTCTCAACATGTTCATATTTATTGTGTTCTTTTCCAATATTAAAAGCAAGGATTCTTCTAATAAATCAGCATGTGCATCATACCGGACTATGAAAAATGTGGGCATCCCCAGAAGATCCATTCATAAATTGCTGTGGTTTCATAAGACAATCTCACAGTAGCAGTATGTGTTTTTCTACAGATATGTAGACATGCAACTGTATTACAGACCAAAATTCTTAGAGTAGATTTATGTAGTATACTATAGGCCTACAGTATTTAGTGTGCTACAAATATATAGTAGTGTTGCACCGAAACCAATATCGGTGGATCGGTGGATCGGCACTAAAATGGTGGTACTGGTATCGGCGAGTACCAACATAGGGCACAGATACCATTTACAGGTGCTTGTATGACACTTAAACAGCCATGAAATTAGTTATTTCATAGAGGTATTTAAAAAGTATAAAAAAATGTTGCTGGATTCACTTTGTATTAGTCTTTGTGCTGTTTCACAAAGGTAGGCAGCATCCTGACAAAGCCATGCAATGATTTTACATCCGAGTAGTACACATCATATATCTACACTTCATATATATACACATTTCAAATAGGGTGGTATCGATATCTGTATGGTATCGGTATCGGCCGATACTGCACAGCCAGGTATCGGGTATTGGTATCGGGGCCAAAAAATGGTATCGGTGCAACACTAGTATATAGTAGTATAAAATGTTACAAAAGCCCAATTATACCCTATAGATTGCTATACCACGTTTTGGTGACAATCAATGGGGTGTTAGGGCTGGTGTGTTAGAATGTCCATACCACCAAAGCACCAAAACGTGGTATGGTAATCTATGGTGTGTATCATCAAAAGGGAATTGAGGGTCATCAGACCAAAAAACAAAACACATCTGCCAGCCAAGCATCACTCCCATGCATTGCCACTGCCATTGACTTCAATACTAACGTGCATCATGGTAGTAATTAAGGCAAAGAGATTCCTAACCAAATATTGAACATTGACAACTGAAATGTTTCTCTCTCCCTAGTTTAACATATGAATAGCTTTGTTTGACGTATATCCATTTAGGAAAACTGACATTTTTGTATTGGCCATTGCATTGCATTGCAAAATGCAGTTTTGTAAAGGTTTAAAAAAGTGTGTTCTCAAAATATTTTAAAGACAATAATTCACTCATAGATGAAAGGAGGCATCAACAGTCATTTCCAATAATAAAACGTAAAAGTAATAAAATGGCTTTTAAATCATTTTGCGACGAAACTCTTGTTAAAATGAACCTGCTACCTAAAAAGCTAAAAAAAAAGACAAAACGCTGTGATGATTTTCCAAAGGGTTGCCAAAAAAAAAATCACACCACTCTACGTAAAACCACAAATCAGCTGGAATCAGGCAGGTGCATGAGCCTCCGAGCACAAGAAAACTTAATGCAACACTAGATGGAAATAAATCCAGACATAAGTGTATTGAAACAATGCAACACCAAATGTGCACCGTAATCAAAGGTGAAGGCAGCCATACAACATAGTGTGTGTGACCTTTTTTGGTCACTTTCTATTTCCCAATGCTGAAGTTGTCTACAAAATAACAGTGATTTATGCAATCAGATATTTGGTCATTAGTCATTTCACATGTGGTAATAATAAATCGGAGAATTTGGAGATGTCATGAGATGTTTTAGGAGCAAAAAAACTGAACTTCACTAAGTGGCAAAGCTCCATCTAACCTGGCTGTCGCCAGATCCATGTGTTTCTGCTCAGCTTCGCGAAGCAGTCACATACAGTGCGAGAGCCAGGTTAGGCCAGTGGTTTTCAAAGTGGGAGCCGGGGACCCCTGGGGGGGAGGTGCTAGGGGGGGCGCGGCAGGATGGCAGAAAAAATATAGCACAACAAAAAAAAATTGAATAAACTGAATGACATACAACAAAATAAAACAAAAATAAGCTAAACAATATTCCCTATTCGCATTCCTATTGGTATTATTTTATATCCCAGTGGGACACTGCCTCACAGGCCCTCCACTATGGTTGTGAAAAGGGGGTCCACAGAAAAAATATTGTGGCGCGAGCCATGTAAGGGGGGCCTTGACCAGAATGGACCGGTATATGGGGGGCCTTGTCATGGTTTGGGAATTCCTGGGTTAGGCTCCATCACCAGCTGCCCACCAACATCTGTTTTGTTTTTAAAATAATAGGGCAAAACGTTATGTTATTCAAGATTTCGAAGTACAGTCCCAAAGTTTTGGAACAGCTTGTTTTTGTTGTGCACCAAAGACATTTGAATTTAAGACAAAAAGGTGGGTATGAGATAGGAGTTCTCAGCTTTTATTTCCTGGTAGTTTTCATCCGATGTGATAAACCAATCAGGACTTACCACCTTTTCTTTAAACCCACCCATTTTTCTAGTGAGTAAAACTGTTGACCCGTTTAGAAGTCACGTCATCATTGACTGCGTGCGCATTGTTGACTCAAACACACACACACACACACAAACAGACAGGACAGACCCTAAAGAGAGAAGACCTGCCGCCCTGAAAAGTGTACGTTTGTAAAAATAGAGATCCTGAAAAGCACACTTGTTACGCTATTCCAAGAGGGAAGAGGTGTTCTAGAAGCATAGGATATGTTTGTACTGACTGGACTGAGGACACCATCAGGAATGCCCGTGGCTGTGGCGCCCACTTCATATCTGAAGTTATCGTGACCACCAATTTTCTTATTTCGGAAAAAACACCTGGCTACTTTTTTTACAAATGTGTGGCACATTGCAGATTTCGCTCCAACAATGCGCGTGCAGCCCAATTACGTCACATCTGTGTACAAACAGTTAAGGGGTCTATTGGAACATGACTGAAAGTTGTTTGTCGTTACCAGGTGTTGCAATTAAGGTTGTTTGTCAAAGCAATAAGAAGGTCAGAAAGACTACTCTCTTTCTTGGCTTTGGTTAAACCTATACAGACTGTAACTGTAAAATAGTTGTTAAAGAAGATAAACCACAATGAGGCCCAGAGAGTTGTCTATGATAGAAAAGCAAGAAATTCGGAAACACAGAAAAGTGGAGAAATCAGTCCGAGCCATTGGGAAAACATTGGGCCTAGCGACCAGAACCATTTGGAATGTCTTGAAAAAGAAAGAAACCATTGGTGTTCTCAGCAACAGGTATTGAACAGGTCGGCCAAGAAAAACAACACCCACTGACGAGAAAAGAATTGTCCAAGCTGTAAGGCCAAGAAGAGCCCAAATATTAACCCAGTAAGCCAGATCACCAACAACCTCCACAGAGCAGGGGTGAAGGTATCCCAATCCACTGTTCGGAGAAGAGAGAGAAAGAGAAAGCAGAAGCGGGGCTGCAGAGCGGGTGTGTCAGTAAGGCTACAGAGACAACCCCACAAACCAACGTTCCCCAGTGTATTCCTTACCAACGCCAGGTCTCTCGTTAACAAAATCGACGAACTGTGCCTCGAGGTTGTGGTGGAAAAAACATCAAGGATAGCTGCATCTTGCTGATTACTGAAACCTGGCTCCACCCACTCATCACAGATGCGGCTATACAATTGGAGGGATATACAACTCATCTTCATGATAGGACGAGTAACTCCAGTAAGAGCACAAACACAGCATTAACAGACTGCCACTGTTCCCCGGACTTGGAATACTTGACAATTAAATGTCGGCCCATCTACCTCCCCAGAGAGTTTTACGTTGTCCTGATAACAACAGTTTATATACCTCTTGATGCAAACGCTAAAGTAGCCCTGGGACTTTTAAATATTAACATCTGCAGTCAACAAAGCAGATATCCTGATGCAGTGTTTGTTATTGCAGGCGATTGTAACCATGTTAATATGAAAACTGCTCCCAAAATTCCATCAGCACGTCAAATGTGCGATTAGGGATCTATTAGATCTATTCAAATATCAAAAAGGGATACAGAATGAGGCCATTACCACATCTAGCCCAGTCTGATCACCTTTCACTGCTTGCGGTTCCATTTTATATTCCACTAGGGAGGAGAAATTCCATCACCACAAGAACCGAGAAAACATGGCCTGAGGGAGCCACTCAGCTACTGCAGGACTGCTTTAACACAACCTGTTGGGACATTTTTGAAAATCCAGATCTAGATGTGTTTACAGACAGTGTGATATGTTACATCAAGCACTGTGTAGATACTGTAACAGTTGATAAACACATACGGGTCTACCCTAACCAGAAGCCCTGGATGTCTAAAGAGGTCAAGCTGCTGCTGAAAGAAAGGGACACTGCTTTCAGATCAGGGGATGCGTCTCTGTACAGTACAGCACGTTCAAAACTCAGGAGTGGCACACGTAAGGCCAAGGCTGATTACAGGAGGAAAATTGAGTGCCACCTGGAGAGCAACAACAGCAGGCAGGTGTGGCAGGGAATACAGCACATCACCAGTTACAAGACCAGAGCTGGGGGTGCTGAAGGCGATGTTTCCCTGGCAGAGGAGCTAAATCACTTCTTCACTCGTTTTGAGGAAATTCAACCAGAGGAAGGAAGGCAACTCCCCACCGCTGACCACACCAACGTCTTTGCAGTGGAGGAGCATGAGGTGAGGAGCATACTGCGGGTCATCAACCCAAGAAAGGCACCCGGGCCCGATGGCATCTGTGGGCGTGTGCTGAAAGACTGTGCAGACCAGCTGGCGGGGGTCTTTACAAAGATCTTCAACCAGTCCCTCTTCCAGTGCACTGTACCATCCTGTCTTAAGTCCTCCACCATAGTCCCCTTGCCGGAAAAGACCAACATCACCTCCCTCAACGACTATAGGCCAGTAGCACTCACTCCTGTGGTCATGAAGTGCTTTGAGAAGCTGGTACGAAAGCACATCCTGTGCTTCACCCCCCCACTTTTGACCCACACCAGTTTGCATACGGGGGAAATAGGGCCACTGAGGATGCAATAGCCACAGCTCTCCATACTGCATTGTACCATCTGGAGCAGCAGGGGAGTTATGCTCGGCTGATTTTCATCGACTTCAGCTCTGCCTTTAAAACCATCCTCCCTAGCAGACTGGTGGACAAACTATCAAGCATTGGCAATTGGCATACCACACTCCAAAATACTTTTTAACAGGCCGCACCCAGCGAATGCACATAGGTCATAACACCTCCATGGACCTCAACCTCAGTACTGGCTCACCGCAGGGATGTGTGTTAAGTCCTCTGCTGTACACCCACAACTGCTCCCCAGTCTACACTAATAACACCATAGTGAAATTTGCTGATGACACCACAGTAGTTGGACTTATTTCAAATGGGGAGTCTGCCTACAAAGATGAAGTAGAGCGCTTGGTGGGGTGGTGCAGAGAGAACAACTTGCTCCTGAACACAGCCAAGACCAAGGAGCTGGTGGTCGATTTCAGGAGGAAGAGGACTGCCATCCAGCCACTTATGATTGAGGCGGTGTGTGTGGAGAGGGTGTCAGACTTCCGTTTCCTAGGAGTTCACATCAGGGAGGACCTGACCTGGGGTGTCAACACCACTGGGCTAGTGAAGAAGGCACAGCAAAGACTTTATTTCCTAAAAATACTTAGGAAAAACAACATCTGTCAGAAGCTGCTTGTGTCCTTCTACCGCTGCTCAGTGGAGAGCATATTGACATATTGTCTTTGTGTGTGGTTCCCAGGCTGCACTGTGGCACAGAGGAAAGAGCTCCAGGGGGTCATAAAGGCTGCAGAGAACATCATTGGCTGCCCTCTTCCATCTTTGGAGGGCCTATACAGCACCCGCTGCCTAAAAAAGGCCAAGTGCATTCTGAGAGACACATCCCACCCAGGTCACAGTCTGTTTGAATTGCTGCCATCGGGCAGGAGATTCAGGTCCATGAAGACAGGGACAGACTGAAAAACAGTTTCTATGCAGCGGCCATCACAGAACTGAATTTTGCTTCAAAAGCATAGTTTTTATATACATACCATTCTTTTTATTCCATTTTTATTTTTTATTTTTATTTATTTTTGCTTCAACAAGGAATGCACAATTCCGTTGTGCTTGTCACAATGACAAATAAAATATATTGTATTGTATTGTATAAGACTCAGAGAGCAGACTTATGGAGGCCAGACAGCACCATGCAAACCCCTCATCAGTAGCAAGAATCGTAAGGCCCAATTGGAGTTTGTCAGAAAGTACAGGGAAGAGTCACAGACATTCTGGAACACAGTCATATGGACTGATGAAATCAAAACTAACCTCTACCAAGTAAGTGATGGAAGGGCCAAAGTGGCCAGGAAGAACGGCATGACCCAAGATCCAAGGCACACAAGCTCATCTGTACAGATAAAGCATGGTGGTCGTAATGCCATGGCTTGGGCATGCATGGCCTCCTCTGGAACAGGCTCAGTCTAATTTATTGATGATGTAACTGATGATGGTAGCAGCAAAATTAATTCAGAACAGTGTACAGACTGACAAGTTTTGTGTACCAATGTAAGAAGGAATGCTACCAAACTAATTGGCAGGAGTTTCATTTTTCCACAAGATGACAACGCAAAACATACCGCAAAGGAGACAAAGAAGTTCATCGGGGGGAAAAGGGAAAAGTTTTATACTGAACCCGATTGAACATGCATTTTACCTTCTCAGGAGGAGACTGAAGGGAGACTCCCCCCGACATAAAAAAAGAATTGAAAGAAGTTACCATAAAACTTCTGATCGGGTGGGCAGTGAGATTCGAGCACAGAATGTGGTCGTGAATCGCGCTTTGGAGAGTTTTGTGGCAAGTCAGCGCCAGATGGACAAATTGACTGAAGTGGTTGTGGCCGGACATCGCCACCTTGAAGCGATTGATCGCCGCATTGATGGACTTGTCGCGCACGATCGCCAGATGGAATCGATCGGCTTGGGAGATAGGTTGCTCGAAATTCTGCTGTATGTGAAACGTGTGGCCAGTCACATGAGAATTACTGCAGAATAGCAAAGGAATGTCTGCATAACCCAAACATGAATCTTATTTTGCTTTGGCGCCCCAGCTGCAGCTGCAGCGACCTGACCTAGGCCAGGACTCTTATCTCTCCTTGGAGGACAAGCAACGTCTGGACTCTCTGCCTCCCTACCAACTACCACTGGCACTTGTTTTGTTTTTCACTTGTTTTGGGACAGTGCAAGGCCGTTCTTGGGACGGTTGAGTTATGGCTCAGAGTGGGGTGATAAGCTATCCAGTGCTCATCCCTTTCCTCAATCTTCAACGCGTCCTCTGATTTCTTTCTGCAACCCAACCCTACCCCCCACCCCCTCCCCCCGGTTCTTGTACAATGTATTGTCTCCACTGCTTTAAGCTATACATGAGGTTTTTAGATGCGTCCCACGCATCTCTATAAGAGGCTTTGGTGTCCGTCCGTCCGTCCGTCCGTCCGTCCCTCCGTCCGTCCGTCCGTCCGTCCGCCCTCCCGTGATGTGTTTCCCTCCCGTGATGCGTTTCTGAATTGTGATTCCCTCCTGTGATTCCCTCTTGTGTCCACAAGGTGGCAGTCGCTCAGTTTTGGCCTGGAGCTCATGCGTGCAAACCAACCGTGCTCTTTGCCAGTGAGAAAAACATGGCGGCACTTCCTGTTGATTTTCACATGAAAGTTTTGCTTAATTTAAAGTCCCTAAGCGACTATAAATGTTGTGGCTTCCATATATTGATGTAAAAGTGCCCCACGAAGTAATGAAGCACAACAAAGTTACTCCACATTACCATTTGACCACTCGTTTTTCTATGCTAACAGGGTAGCTAATGTAGCATTGTAAATGATCCAGGGAGAAAGTGGGAAATGTTGTGATTTCAGTCCGCCTGAGGCAACGATTTTCGTGGGGAAGATGACCTGCATCTCGGTGGCATTGAACCACGCCCCCGTGCCTTATTTGGCTCGCTCAGCACGTGCGTCCTCAGTCCAATCGCAATGCTTTATTTTCCCCAGACGTTTAATCGCATTTAAGTGAAAGTGCCATGTATACACATCGCAAAATAACTCTTAATCCGATCTATTTAAATCGCATTTATTAAATCGGATTTACAAACATCATGTACACGTAGCCAATGTCTCATTGATTAGTTTATGGAACTTACGGTTTGTCTGTTACGGTCCACGAAGACAATATCCACGTGAAAACGCAAACGCCTGCAAACCACTGTTTTGACAGAAATACAGTTCACCTGTCGCCTACTCTGTTTTCTTCCCAAAGCGGCATTTAAAAGTATTCCATGAAATCCAACATCAACGTCACTTCAAATAGGTGACAGCATCATGCTCACACATGAAATAACACTTCAGTGAGGGGGGGACATCACTGCTCTCATATTAAAGTGAAAAGAGAATTTCACATTTTAGTTTATTTAATGTAGGCCTATGCAAAATTGCAAATAGCCTATTCATTGAAATCTGTCCAGAAAGGGTTGTAATGTTTGCCTGTTTTTTATGTTTGTAATTAAAAAAAAAAAAAAGTGATTTAAAAAAAAAAATAGCCTAACAAAAATAGAGATTTTATGTTAAAAAAAAATGTGATATGGGATGGACCGATGGCCCCCCTAAGCTAAATTCGCCTTAGGTCCCCACATTGCTAAATGTAGTGTAAGGGATTATTTTGAAAAGACAGTAACATGTAATCAGCAATGCATTACAGTTTTTCAGTAAATTGCCCAACACTGTTGAAATCCTATGGTACTTTTTCAAATCCAGGCTTATACAGTACATGGTAGGCTTATTGATAAATTGCCTTGACAGGTTATGAGGAGGCCAAGGGGGCGTTTGGGCAAAAAAGGTTCAGAACGGGCATAGACGGACGCATCTGTTGTCCGCCTGTCGGACTTGTTTAGTCTATGTCTTGATGTTGTGGTTTGCAATATGGAGCTATGGAATCTTTTTTTCTCCTCATCCTTACCCAATGTTGTATAACACTTAGCAGGTACTCTGCTGTACTTTATTGTTACACTTGTTGTAATGTAATGTACTGTATTGTGCTGTTTTTGGGGCGCCGCAGGAGCGGCTGCCGTTACCCTAAGTTTCCCCTTGTGGGATCAATAAACATAAGTCTAAGTCTAAGTCTAAGTCTAAGTCTAAGTCTAAGTCTAAAAGCCTGGAGTAGCATCACAGTGCAACAGTATGGTGATGTCCATGGGGTACAGGCTCGAGGCAGTTCTTGAAAGCAAGGGGTTTTCCACCAAATACTTGCATGTAATTCACTTCAACTTTATTTGTTCCTTTACTTTTGCTCATTTGGTGTGTAATACAAACAGTGATAAATCCAGATTTGCTTGACATATTTTGAAGAAAATGCCAGTAAATAAAAGCTGAGATTCTGAACTCGTCTCACACCCATCTTTTAGTCTTAAACGGTCTTCTGTGAACAACAAAAACAAAGAGATTTGCCTTGCCGTTCCAAGTATTTTGGAGGGGACTGTAGTTTTCCCAGGTGGTACTTGGAACTTGATGCTTAACCTCTTTGCGTAGAGCCTATATTATAACCTTACTGTCAGGAAAATTGTAATGTCTATGTCTTAATCTGCTACTTAAGGCTCTCGGTAATGCCACAGCAATGTTGTTATGATGTAGTTGAGTATTTTCAGCAAATAGTGAATAGGCCTGCCGGCGAACCCATCTGCACTAAGAGGCTACAGACTTCCTGCAGCCAAGATACAGCTGATTCACATTTTACATGTAATATTTTACAATGCAATGAAAATGTGTGGACAGATGTCATAAATCTAGTCAAGTGCAAAGTATAACAATGCTTTGACTGTGTCTATTGCAACAGGTCAGTGTATCTGCAGACAAAATAATTTTATCTTCACATATCAGAAGAAAATGGTGCCTCCTACATGACATTTCACAAAATGTGAAGAATCTGGAGATTGGGAAATATCCTTGGGACGGAATCGAATCTGGTCTTTCAAGAAGACAATGGCCTTTCTGCAGGATGTTGTCGGCATCTGAGAGGAGCTCTGTACACATTACCGATCCAGCTATGGACTCATCTACCTGGTCCATTATCAATCACTTTCACTAGTTCATAAAACCATCGAAACAACCGTCTTCAGAGATTTCTTGATCCAGTCATCACCTACGTTTCTTGTTGAATGGTTGTCAGGTTTCAGCCCGTCTTACTTTGGCCATGTCTCTGAGTGCTGAATACGGTGTTCATCTGAACAGTCCATAAAGGTTTCAGTTCTTGAACATAACAGCACTGTAAGGTAATAGTTTTCTGGTAGTTTCACCTTTAATTATTCTCAATCGTTGGCAGTTACTTTGTGAAGACATTTCTTGTGACACTGATGGCTTTGCAACAGTGCATTTGATAGTTCTGTGATCACGTGGCCAATGCCTGTGCAATTTCAAGACAGCCACATCCGTCTGTTCATAGACTTTTCAGAATTTGTTAGATTTCTTTTATTTCCCAAGAGGCAAACTAAGTTGCCAAATAATTAAGCACACCTGATATACTATGTTCAGGATACCTCAGTCATGGAGGAGGATGGGGGAGAGCACTGGTTAATTACTCCCCCCACCAACCTGGCGTGTCGGGAGTCGAGCCGGCAACCTTTGGGCTAAAAGTCTGATGGCGTAACCACTCACCCATGACTTAGAGCACAATGTAATTATTCTGAGAATATGCAACACCTGAATACCTTTACCTCTTCCAACACTACCCCCTCCATCACCACTTCACAAGCATATGGTAATCCTAAATGACCATAGGCTACTGAGGCATAGGCTACTAAGGATTTGAAAATATGAGATTGAGCTGGAATCAGTTTACTGTATTTTGTAATTCCTTAAAATGGCCAAAAGAGGGCAGACTTGTACAAGATTTGGAAACAATCCACCTAGTTCATCATGCAAGACCAAACTATATCCAACTTTATCAGGACCAAGACAATGCACAAAGCCGAAGAAAGTGTTCTCGCAGTGTGGAATCTGCTCTTAACACCATGACAATAACACTTTACTTGACGGTGGCGTCATCTGCATGACATCTCTAGGGACCCCCTTGAAAAAGAGATGGAACATCTCAAGGGGCTATCCCTTAATAAAAGAATTGAATTGAATTGACATGTCATTACATGTCAATACGTTAATGTCATAAACATTTTATGACTGTTGCCATTAAGTAACATTCGATTATGCTAAAGACAACGGAAAGATTGTTAACTTTTCATGATCATAAAATGTTTGACATTGACATAATGTTTATGACACTCTTCCATGACTGTAATATGACACTGTTTTGACATTGTTATAACAAAAACATAACATCATTATGACATTGTTATGCGTATGATGGAAGCATCAAGTAAAGTGTTACCACTATGACTAATGGAGAGGGTATTTCACTATTTTAAAAAAGAAATTTCAGCATTTCTGATTTTGAGAGTAAAGCCGGATTTATTGCATCTCAGAATAACATTTCTTTAGCAATTTATCCAAGGTAAATGAGATAAAGAATTTTCATCATAAAAAGCAGAAATGTTTGGCCCGGTCACCTTTCAAAACAGTGAATACAATGTTGAAATGTACAAAGTAGAGTTAAAATCAACATTGATAAAATCGCATTGCATTGCAGACATGTATTAAATAGCAAGTAAAAATAATCACAATAAATGTTGGTCCAGTGGATAAATAAATCTGATTTAAGGGTATTCGAGTCCTTTCAGTCTTTTCAGTAGTTCCTTTACATAGGTAGTAAATTACTACCACACTCCAGTCTACTATTGCACACATGTAATCATCCCAATATCCCCAGAACATTTTAGCGCGCGACATGATAAGTAGTATTTGCAAGCTATGTTAGTAATTTAGTACATGATTGGCAACATTTTTAAATAGTTTGAGAGTTTAAAAAATACAAATATATAGTAAATATACAGTAGTAATAATAATGTTTAGGAATATTTGTGCTGACTGGGATGGCGCTTGACACCTTGAACATCATGATCTATTCTAAAATGGCTGTTGAAGTCTACTGCTGCTAGTGTATATCCATTTTTAACACATTCACATACGTAACTTAAAATCAGGTAATATAGTAACAGTCTTTTCCACAGTATTTTTGGTCTCCCTGTTGTGGACTTTGGTATACATTCCAGCAAAAAAACTGTTCATAATTCCCATTAGAGTGCATTTTCGAGGCTCTTAAGAACCCATATGGCTTGCACAGATTTGAAGAAATTCAGACCCTGTTAAGACCCTGATAAGACCTGCGTTCACACACGTGTCCATTGTCCACTCCCGTGATGCTCCTGAAGCGTCTTCGCTCCTCACAGGATCACACAGCTGGACCCAGAGGACTCCTGAGACCTGTGGTGAAACAGCAGACAGGCCTCAACTTCATCCATAAAATAATAGATAACTTGTAGCATTTTTTTTTCAACCAAATCCTTTCAGTTACTGATGTTCTGATGTATTGTGCACATACAGTATAACCACTATATTACAATACATCTACTTTATAATGCAGGAAACGTCTTGTCTGTGACTCCTCTTGTTTGTCTGTCTGTTCCATGCACAACTCCCACACCTCTCCACTGAATGATCTCCAATTTAGAGGGTTACTTTCCAGTAGCACAGCGGTGTGCAGTGCAAAGTTAAGAATAAAAGCTGACTATATCAGTTAAAATGATTTTCATTGCCTTTTGTCACTTTGCCGCTCTGGGCATAGCCATGGAACTTTTTTGCGAATTGCAAAACTGAAGCTACTTTTGGTCACACGTGCCTCGCCTATTGCCTACAACAAACAATGGCGAGAGGTTGTCGGTACATTCTCTTACCACATGAAGCATGCTTAATACTCATAAGTTCCGGCCAAACAATCGCTACAATTTTTGCTGCTGTGCTTACAAAATGGTAAGCTTACTGAAACACAAGCCTACCTACAGTGCCATGAGAAAGTTTGGGCGCCCTTTTGGAAAATCATTACTTTGTGCTATTTCTCATTGAGCTTTTTAAGTAGCAACTTCATGTTAACATATGTTAAACTGTAGGCAAAGAGAAACATTTCAGCAGTGGAAGGATTTTCATAGGTGTTACAGAAACAATTTTATGTGGATTTAAACAAAAATATGCCAGTGCATAAATATGGGCACCCCAAAGAAGGTATACCATTAATATGAAGTAGAGCTCACCTTTGCAGCACAAACTGGTTTTAATGACTTTGGAATCCCTTCAGTCACTAAGACAGCAGTGATTGGTCATTAAAATGTTATTTACCATACATAATAGCAGACTAGGCTTGTCCTAAATTCTATCTTGGAGAGTGGCAATATAGTGGGCTCTGGACAACTCTTTGTAGACTTCAAAGATAATGCATTACTTTGAATAATGAGAAAGGTAAACAAAGTAATCTGGAAGTCTTGGACAAAGTTTCCCCACACCCAGAAATGGAAATCCATTTGAGTGGAAAGCATGGAAGGCCACAGGAATGGTACTCCTGAAAGGAAAATGTAGTTTGCTGAAAAATAGTTAAAAAGGCATGGGTAAAGGATGGTAAGAATGGTAACAGACACACTACAGAACAACTCCATAGAACTACAAGACCATAGCTGCTGATAGTGCAGACTTAGACATGGGTCCTTCCGCATATACTTTTCACAAGGCAAAATCTCATTGGATGGGTGATTCATAAAAAGGCTTTCCTGTGTATCCATCAGAAATAAGTTGCTAAATTTATGCAGAAAGCTTATCTAGACAAGCTAAAAGCATTTAGGGCAATCATACTGTAGTCAGATGAGACTGAGCCAGAGTTATTTGACCTTAACAATGGGAGGTGGACATGGCAAAAAATGCACACATAAATTATATGACATCTGGCCTTAAGTATACCCTGCTATTGGTCTGCATGGCTCGCATACACACTGTAAAACTTATTACAGATGAGGGCCTCACTAATTCCTTTCAAATAGCAGATTTTTCAAAAGAATGTTCAAGTGTCAGTCACAAAATTGAGGCTGAGCTGAGTTTGGGCTTTGCATCAGGACAGTTATTGCACTGCACTGATCAAAATTCAACAATGAGTTAATGCAAAAGAACAAGTACAATGTCTTGAAATGGTCATACCAATCTTGAGGTATCACCATTATTGAAAAAGAATGGATTTATTTGAACCAGGATGTCTAAAGAAGACAGATGAGTAACCGGACTGAAATAGAGAGGTTCTGGATAGAATAATTGGCCACTATTCAGTAGCACCAGGCAGTTGGAACTTGTCTTCTTGTATAGCAAGTATCCACAGGCCATTAGATCAGCAAAGGTGAGCTCTACTTCATATTAATGGTATACCTTCTTTGGGGTGCTCATATTTATGCACAGGCCTATTTTTGTTTAAATCCACATAAAATTGTTTCTGTAACACCTATGAAAATTCTTCCACTGCTGAAATGTTTCTCTTTCCCTACAGTTTAACATATGTCAAAATGAAGTTGCTACTTTAAAAGCTCAACGAGAAATTAACCGATGTAATGATTTTCCAAAAGGGCGCCGAAACTTTCTCATGGCACTGTATTTTAATTGAACAAATTACTCAGGTGTTTTAGCAATTTCATCTACTCAATCATAGCCTATATCCTCTCATTGTCCTGGTTTATTTCAAGGCTTCAATTCAGCCAACTCGCCTACACACAGCAGGATACACCGAGATTCTCACGTAGGCATATCCGCTGTTCTGATGAAATAGTTTTATTTTTTATCACCTGTATCTTTCATCTGATTTCATTGACTTCAACAATACCGCAGGTCTGGCCTTGCCATCCATAAGCTTCCACTCTAGTTCTCATTTCCCTACTGTATGCCTACATGTTACCATCAGCCTACTACGATAAGATGTTATGATAGGTTACACCAGTGTTCAAGTGGAATTCTAGAAGAACCTGGGGAAAGTCCTTACTCTTCAAAGGGTTAAAGTCATATACAGTAGAAAACAAAACATGGGCACGGGCTGTGCAGTGTGCACCAGTAGGACTATATTACAATACTACAATATTCACAGAGTTGGCGTGTTGCAAAAGTACCGCCATGTTGAAATTGGGGAAATATTTACATTAGCGCCTATGGGAGGAAGATGATTCATTTAGCTTAAGGCCATTAAACAGTTAGCAAACTGCAACAAACATCCTATAATGATTTGTAGTATTAGACCTACTCTCTCCCACCACATGAAATATCAAAGTTGACAAACAAGTGTTGAGTGCAGTCTCCGTTAGAAATTTCTGTTTACATTAACGCTAATGGGGACATAAACGGCACATACAGTGAATTTGTAGAGATATTTTTCAATGCCAATAAAGTCCTAATTTTCTTAGATACCACTTCTTACCATGACCAGACAACTAATCTTCATGTTCATTCATTTCCACTTCACATAGTTTAACGTAACACTATTCAAAGGGCATTCAAATAAGACACCCAACCAAGGCAAGTCAATGGCAATCCTCCTGTGCTTTCCCCCAAAGGAGTATGGATGATTACCGACTTTGTGAATTAGTTTCAGGAAGTCGGTGGAAAAACAACATTGCACAATAATAAAACAATACATGCGCGGACACCAAGTCATGCATGGACAGTGATCAATTTTGACCTCTAAAACATATTGCTCTTGATGTTTCTCAGGTTAAAAAAAACATGACTGCTGATGTGTATTGCTGCATGAGTGAGTGAGTTCCCAGATGAGGAGCGTCCATACCCTGCCTTGGGGGCATCAGAGAGCTTGATCCTCTTGGGTGGACTGGAGGAGTTCTCGGAGGTGGTGAGAGGCTGGGAGCTTCTGAAGGTCATTGGACTACTGCTGCTGCTGCTGCTTCCCTCACGCGGCTCCTACATCAAGAGGGACACACAGTAACTCACAGAAGAGAATACACTCCTGACATTTCTGCAGGTATTTCATTGTATCTGTTCATGGGACAACATTGAAGAGATGACACTTTTACAAAAGTGTACAGTTTATTCAACAGTGTAAATGTATTGTTGCCTGAAATTAATGAAATGAAAGCCATAGTAACAAAAGTGTTTAGACCCAAGTGAAAACGCCCTCATGCAACTCCTCCAGTAAGAGTGAAGACTCAACTGTAAATGGCACACTATTGTAAACATTTAATTTCACTGTTGCGTTTTAAACATTGATGATAATTGTTCACACGGTTTGCATCCATATTTCACCACTGCTATACTAACTAAAGGTCAGAACCAGGGGCGGAGCTATAGGAGGGGCGAGCAGGGCATTTGCCCCTGGGCCCAGGGCCCTCCCGTATTGATAGTGGGGGCCCTATTGTGACCTTGGCAGGCTGTATGGGGGGCCCTATCAGTGTTTTGCCCTGGGGCCCGGTGTGCAATTGTTCCGCCACTGGTCAGAACTTCACCTCCAGCAAAATATGTAACTGAAGCAGAAAAAAACGGCAGCAGCATACCATGTTTCTCTTCCTGCCTTGTGCTTGGGTGCTAGTAGAGTTGTCATGTCCTGGGGGCTGTGCCAGGGGGGTCCTGGGGGCTGTTTGCTGTTGGCTCTCTTCGTAGGACCTCAGAGGACGCCTGCACAGGTCATCCCTGCGGTGCACCACTGTACCCTTGGACTTCAGCTGCCTGTGGAGAGGTTAGGAGGCACCATGACGGAAACAGCATGGTGGCCATTACAGTTCCTAAAAGACAAGACTTTCTGAAACCATGTATGGTTGTTCCTCAAACTACACACTGGAAAAATAGTACAGTATAGGAAAAAATAGTGCAAAAATAGTAGGTGGCCAATAAAGTTACGCAAGGCCCTTTCTTGTAGGCATGATGTATCGAGGCAGTCTGAGGTGATCACAGATCCAGAAAGTAAAACGCCCCCAAGATATAACTGCGTTCTTCATAAGGCGAGCGTACATTTTCTTTTCTCTTAGAGAGTTTGAAAAGAAATGACAGGGATACAATGATTTAAATGTAAACATTCAACACATGTTTAAACAGACACTGGAAAGAGCAGAGTAAATAGTGAGGACTCGTCTTTCATTGCAACTAAAACTTAGTTCTATAGTTAAGCAGGAAAAGGAAACCTCTATGTAAGAGAAATAGGTCATCTTGTCAGAACCTAAGGACATTAGGTAATATGGATTATGGCTTTTTAACACCTTTTTATGGCTTTTTTAACACTCACTAAGAAATATGATAGAAATCCATAGCATAATGCAACATTAAAGCACGACTTAATAAAAATGCAACAAAAATCATCTTAATCCTGCAGGATGTAAATAGTCATTCTTATAATCATACGCTGTTTATTATTATAATATACCACAATATAATTATTCCCAATTATTGGGAATTATTCATAATACATAATTGAAGTTTATTACATGTGACGTATATCATGGAATTTGTCTTATGCCACATTAAGTAATAAAAATAAAATAAAAATGTGAAAATACAGCTGTCTGTACAACCAATATTACAGCCAGAGTACTTTATTTTTAAAACTTCAATAATAGCCCAGAAATGCTGTTTGCCAATTTTTTGTTTTTCCTCTTACCTTAAAGGTGCACTGTGTAAGATTTTTAGTTGTTTAATTCCAGAATTCATGCTACCCATTCACTAATGTTACATTTTTACTTGAATGAATGCTTACCACCAGCATCAAATTCTAAATATTCATAATGACTGGGAAAATTGCACTTTTCATACATGAAAAGGGGGATCTTCTCCATGGTCCACCATTTTAAATGTCCAGAAATAGACATTTTTGGCTGCAAAAATGACTGTACTTGGGCCATACTAGAAAACATTAGTTTATTACTTAGTAAACTTTCATGAAAAGACCAAATTTGGCAATAAGAAAACCATTTCCAATGAGCAGCATAGTTGCAGTACCATTTCTGACCATTTCCTGCACAGTGCACCTTTAAGTAGGACACTTTTAACTTGATTGCAGTACCAGTTTTGGCCACGGTCCCACATACAACACCTTTAATAAAAGTCACCTCTCGAGAGTGAAACCATCCTGTCAAATGGCTGTCCTTGAGTTTGCCATCTCTGGCTCCCCCAGGCAGTCACCAGCTGTGCTGTGCTATTCATTTATGCCGTCACTTTCTATGGCCTTGATCGCCAAAAATCACATTAGTGGGGCCAATGCTACACACCCTCAACCCCCCTCTGAGTGGAACAAGGTCTCCGCTTCACTCTGGAACACCCTCTCGCCTCCACCCTACTTCAGGATGAGATGATGGACCAGCAGCAGCCCTACTACTGATCTTCTGCTACTGTCCGCCATCCCATGGTAAGCTCATTATCCAAGCCACTTAGGCTGCTGCTGGGTCAGACACTTGTACCCCCCCACTACAGCCACCGTCCGTGGCGAGGCTGTATTTGCAGCAGGGATGAAGCGGAGACAGAGGATGCATTGACAGGCTAAGGGCAGAGGGTGGCTACAAACTGGCTGGCTGGCTGAGACTGGGATCGATGCTCTGAGAGGGCCAGGAGGGGGTTGGCGTCTGGGAGGCAGACAGTTCTTCTACAACCGGGGGCTTGTGGCACTTACCCAACGGCCAGCGACAGGCTGCGATACCAGTCGTTGATATCCTCCTGATCACTGGACATCAGCAGCAGCTTAGCTTTAGCGAAGGTCAGCTGAAAGGGAGAAGAGAGAGAGAGAGAGAGAGAGAGAGAGAGAGAGAGAGAGAGAGAGAGAGAGAGAGAGAGAGAGAGAGAGAGAGAGAGAGAGAGAGAGAGAGAGAGAGAGAGGTCACAGCGTGTCGCCGAGATCACGGGAGGAACTCGAGTCATCATTCACAAGCAGAGAAATTGTGAGGGATCGTTTTCAAGGATCAGACGGTTGTCTCCCCTAGCAATCATTACTCATCGAGCTTCTTGTCTCGCTCACACCGTCATGCATGGCTTTGCCTGCGCTGATGTGAGCACAATGGCTCTCATCTGATACAGTGCACTGTCCTCAACAGAAGGACCCCATGCAAACCACAGACACACAATGACATTCTACCAACACTAGAGGTCACCCTTCTCTAGGTTGGAAAGCAAAATCTACCCAACGATCTTCTGACAGTCATATATTTCTGAGGGAGTTTTTTTCTGTTCACACCATCGGTTGAGTTCATAACAACAATGAGCCATGTGCAAATGCCATGCAAGCTCAATATAATTTAACAGATGCAGAGATTAACAAATCTAAAACAGACAAAGAACCCTATCGATGCTGCCATGAAGGTCTAGGAACATTACATGCCAAAGACACCTGTGCCGCTCATGCAGGAACATACATCTACTCTACCTTTGCATAAAAAGAGACGCTTCAATAAACTCAAACTTATTTTTTTGACATTATTTGCCCAGTGACGTTTCAGCAGTAGCACTTGACAGGGCGGCGCAACGACAGCCAGTGCCACTATTGTATGGATTTTTTTGTTTGTTTGTTTATAGTGACCTATCTAAGAAGCATATTCGTTGCAGCATATCAACACAAATGACTAATTAATGTATGGGTAGTAGATGCCGTTGCGCCGCCTGACCCCCCCAAAAAACCCATCTTTGACCCTATCACACGACATATTCTAACAAACAATCAACTTTCAAATACTACACAAAAGTATTAAAGTTTGAAAAATATATATCCATTAATAACCACAGCATGATGCGCGGTCACTGACACTTAAGCACAGAGATGCTGTGTTAATGCTCGAACTACAACTGACAAGACTTTTTTTTGGCCGCTTTCTTCTTTCCTCTGAAGCGGCTCCTATCAGGCAGTTCATCCGTTGAGTCAACAGTAATTAGCATGGCTCATCCACATTAGAGGGACTTTACGGCGAGATTACACATGTCAAACAAGAAAACGGCAGCCATCCATCCATCCCCAAACAAAGGGAGGGTTCTTATATCCTCGAATAATTACAAACGGAATCCCATTAGAGTGGATTATAATTAGGGTCTCGGAAATATGAAATGACCTCTCACATTTACCTGGGAGTTATGGATCGCAAAGAGAGGGCTACGCACAGCAGAGAGCCATGTCTGTCATCAACTCTAATCTTTATTACCACTGGGTTTGTACTTCGATATGTTAACAGAGTTAGTAAGCACTTGCTTTAAAAAACGGATACCTGGAGAAAAATAGTGGGGAGGGCTTTTTTTTCATGTTTTCTAGGATGAGAGAGGGGGGAGGGGCGAGGGGTCTTTGTATATTAAATGGATTAAGATTTCAAATGTACCATCATCAAATGCATTATCTAATTACAGAGTTCAGTGAACGGGGGCCGAAGCAAGGCGCCCGCCACACGCAGTATTAGGTACCAGGCACTCAGGGGACGCATGGCTTGATTTTTATGCACAAATAGATTTCTGCTTCTGTGGGCTCGGCGGTAATTAGGGATTTGTCAAAAAGTCTGACCCTCTTAGGTAAAAAAAATGACTCTGTATAATAGGAGACGCCGGAGCACAACGCTCCTCAGTGCACATAATTTCGCTTGATTATTTATACATCAAAGGGAATCCGTCATGGATGCGGAAAAATATTCCAAGTAGCAAAGGGAGAGAGGATGGGAAGGAGGGCGGGGAGGGTTGGAGGGGAAGAGACAGACAGACAGAGGAGGGATGAAGAGCGCAAGACAGAGGACAGACTGGAAAAGAGAGACGTAAAAAAGAATGACAGAAAGGAAGATTTTTTCCACACGCTTAAATAAAAAAATACTCTTCTCCAAACATGTGTGGAGAAAAAAAGGGGGGGGGACATTTTCGTCAGTCCTCCCTCTCTCTTTTTTTCGCAGTAAACTTTGCATATAGATTGCCATGGCATTTCCAGCTGTCAAATTTAATTTGCCTTTAATTCTTCATGGTACAGATGAGAAGGGGGGGGCCTGGAGTGAGGACAGCCTTCTCCCTCCGTCCAGGTGCGGATCTAGAGGGGCCCATTGGAACTGGGGGGGGTTGGGGGTGCCACTTGCTGAGGCGGGATCAATAATGTGTCCTTATGAGAAATTAGTCCTACTGCTATCGAGTATGCATTTGGGGCCCCCTCCGTGGGATAACAAGCTAATGAAATGTCATTTCTTGCCATTAGATAATGTGTGGCTGCATAGCTGCTGCGGTGTCAGTGGACAGCGGCGGCGGCGGTGGGGGGTGCTGTCGTGGCGACAGGCTTCGCCTGAGCAAGATGTATGGACTCTGGAGCGGCGGAAGAGATGGATCTGAGGGATAATGGGACGTAGCGGAAGCAGCTCCTCCGCCTGGACCGGCGTCCATCAGCACTCCCCTGAGTAGCGCTCCCCCACTGTGGAGCCACGCACGCCACGTACGCAGGCAGGCACGCATGCAGACACGCACGCAGACACGCACGCAGGCACGCACGCAGGCAGGCAGGCAGGCAGGCAGGCACGCAGGCAGGCACACACGCAGGCAGGCACGCAGGCAGGCAGGCAGGCAGGCAGGCACGCAGGCAGGCAGGCACGCACGCCACGCACACACGCCATGCCACACACACACAGACACGCACGCATGCACACCACACACGGCCTGTTGCTGCTCGCACCATCACGGAAGACATGGCGTATACAGACAAAAGAATCACAACAGGACAGACCCGAACCTTCAAACTACAGTGACAAAATGAACAAAAAAGTTAGGGAAACATGATGCATAGATCTCATTGTATTGTCCCATTGTATTGCTTACGTGAACAATTGAGTTGTTGAACAATTGATTTAATCATGGTACTGAGTTGGTATATATGACTATAAACTTGGTAAAGTTTTGAAACAGATCTATTAAATTTTGAATTCAAAGGCCCATATTATACAGTGAGGAGAATAAGTATTTGATCCCTTGCTAATTTTGATCAAGTCTATAATATTAATGATAAAATGTATTCTAACATGGAGAGACAGAATATCAAAAAGAAAATCCAGAAAATAACTTTCAAGAATATATTTTAATTGATTTGTATTCCATTGAGGAGAATAAGTATTTGACCCTCTAGTCAAAGAAGACAAAATACTTGGTGGTAAAGCCCTTGTTTTCTTGTACAGAGTTCAGATGTTTCTTTCAGTTAATGACAATGTTTGTGGATATATTAGAAGGGATTTTTGTCCACTTTTCTTTGCAGATCATCTCTAAATGATTTAAGTTGTATGACTCTAGCTTGGCAAATGGGAGCTTCTGTTCCCTCCACAGGATTATTATAGGGTTAATGTTTGGAAATGGTCTAGGCCACTTCATGACCTTAATGTGCTTCTGCTTGAGCAACTCCTTCACTGCTTGTGCTGTATGCTATGGATTATTATCATATTGGGAGGCCAATCCATGACCCACCTTCAGTCTAGTGGTGGTGGGAAAGAGGTTGGCATGCAGCATTGTACGTTTACATGTCTTCCTCCTTCCATTTGTTGACGATGTGAAGTTGTCCAGTGTCTTGGCCAGAAAAACAACCTCAAAACATAATGTGACCACTTTCATGTATGATGTTGGAGAAGGTGTTGTTCTTGGGATCATAGGCAGCATTTCTCTTCCTCAAAACACATCGGGTTGTGTTAATGCCAAACAGTTTGATTTTGGCGTCATCTGATTCCAGCACCTCCCAATCATATCCTAATCCAGTTCGATGTTCAGTGGCAAACCTCAGGTGAGCCGGAACAGGTTCCTTCTGAAGCAGGGGTACCATACATGCACTGCACGATTTTAATCCGCTGTGGTATTAAGTGTTTCCAATAGTTTTGTTAGTGATTGAGGTCCCAGCTACCTTGAGATCATTTTCTAGCTCTTCCCATACAGTTTTAGGGTGCTTTATCTCTGTGTTTCTGGTTATTGAATCCCCACAAGGTCAAATATTGTATGGAACCACAGACAGGCCTAAGATTGATGATTGATAATCATTTTGTTTGTCCTAAAATTTGGAAGAAATGCACCGACAGTTTGCTCCTTAATATCCAGGAGCCCATTTCAGCCTTCTTGAGTTCTAAAATCTGGTCCCTGACATCCTTTGACAGCTTTTTGGTCTGTCCCATGTTGGCGAGTTTAGTTTGATTGATTGACTGATACTATGGACTGATTCTGCAGATTCAATGCGTCTTTTGTGCAGGTTACCATTAACAGGTGTGTTCAATTCAGATAACAAGTTGATTGGAAGTGCCATTTGATCTGCGGGATCATATCTCTTAATGGTTGGCAGGGGATCAAATACTTATTTCCCTCAATGAAATATAAATCAATTAATATATATTCTTTAGAGTTCATTTCAGGATTTTCTTTTTGATATTCTGTCTCTCCGTATTAGAATACATTTTATCATTAACATTAAAGACTGATCATGCCTTTACTAGTGGGAAAACCAACAAAATCAGCAAGGGCTCAAATACTTATTCTCCTCACTGTACTACCAAGGAATTATACAGCTACTTCAAGCTGGTTAATGGATAAATGGTGAAAACAGTAATTGTTCCTTCAGTGTCTTCATCACTGGCAGTTTTTTTTACATAACAGCCAAATACTGTAGAAAAAAATAGGAATGCAGTTGGTTAGTATAGTTCTGTGATAGTTTGGTTTTAAAATGTGATGTGAAAATTACAATGCCACAGCTAAACAATATCGAACACATTATATACATTTGTGTACAGATGCAATTATGTTCAACAAACCGGAATAGGCCCCATGCAACTGCTTGCCTTAATTTCCTAAATTGGTTTGGAGCTGCAGTTTTCTTTAGAGAAATACAAATATGAAATTCAGATAAATTACAATGTTGTGGTGGGCCATGCTGGCAAGACATTACCAGAGCAAAAAAAAAAAGTTAATATTGATGAAGCGGAAGCTCTCAACTAAATCCTGACTGGGTAAACTCTTTCATTTGGAGCTCGGCAACATGCGCTCTCAGTTCAATCTTTCATGACGGAATCACCATCTCCTATTCAGACATAATTTGTCACACAGCGGTGCAGCACAGAGACCTGGAGAAGGATCAAGCGTTGGAGGAGTAAAAGACATTAAATCTAAAGTCTTATCTCCTCAGATGAAGAATCAAGGCAATTAGTAGGGAAGGGGAAAGACGAGATATAGAGCTCTCCTAAGAGGTATCATAATAACTCCAGCAGATAAACTCCCGTTTAAACAATTCATCATTTGACCCAGGAGGAATGTCTGTATACCTAAAGGCCTACACGCAGTTGTCTGCTCAAAAAATTAAAAGTGAGAAATTGGAGGGAGAAAAGAAAAACCCTGGCTTAACAATTATCAGTTATCTTTTTGGCTTCCTCTGACTTTTTCTGTACCTCAGAAAGCTATACTCTCCTGGTATTACCAACCTTAATTGGTGTGCAAGTATGAAACATATCCGTTGAAGCCGTCTAAAAGCTACTGTACTGTTTTTTAATATACATGTCATGTTTAACATACTCATTACTACAGGCCTGGGCTGGGAGAACAAAACGGCCCGGGCATTTTTTGGCTCAGACCGGCCCCACATAGGCCGGTAATTAGCGGAGCACCGCCATTAAATTGACGTAACTAATGTCTTCTGACGGAAAAAAACCCTCTCTTTCAGGTACCAAAAAACCCCACCATACGTGCAGTGACTTCACGTTCAATTGTTTATTTAAAATGAATCTATGATTGGTCATGTAAGCTGGCAGAAAACCTGGAAGTTGAGAGAAGAGAGCCCCTAGCAGCTGGGATGAACTGGCCTTATCTACACTCTTCAGTCCAATCAGCTCCTTGGACACACACCAAGAGAGGGGGGGCACATACCTATTCTAATGTTAGGCACATAGACCTTCACTATTGGGTTTGGAGTGTCTTGCTTCAGAAGTAGTTAACTTCTGCCTCAACAGTCTGGCTTGACTAGACAAGAACAGAGGGATAAATTATTAACTACAAATAATACAATACTTAAACTTAATATCCAAATGTATATTTCTTGGTAGTCAGGTGTAAAGAAATCCTGCACACTGTCCATTCCACCAACAAACTTTTTCTGAAGAAGGTCGGATGACCGAAATGTTGAATTAAAGTTTGTTGGTGGAATAGACAGCGTGCAGGATTTCTTTACACTTGAATCACAACCACACCAGCCCAACCACAGAGGTGTGCAAAAGAGTCTTCTTGAAATATTTATTGGTAGTAACAATAATGTGCTTAGTGGCTACTCACTGGCTACTCGACAGAATAACCAACAGCACCATTCCACCACAAAGACAACAATTAGCACATGCCAGTGAATATTTTTGGCCTTAAAAATGAGCATAATTTACAGGAGGAATAAAATGAAGTCTCAGGAATTAACCATAAAGTTTAACATTAATCTCCATGTAGCCTATCAAAACAAATATATATATTTATCACATGGACTATAGGGCATAGGCATACACTTACAAATCTCCATTGGTACACATTCAACTTGGAAAAGGAAAACAAAATGAATGAAATACAGTGCATTTTCTCTGAGACTTTGTCTTCTTCAGGATATAAAAGCACACCTCTGCTTCTATGTGTCATTGTTGTCGTAATGTACATGGCAACTGGAGAATGTACATGGCAACAGGAGAATGTAAGCTTTCGAATGGTACCCCACATGTCCCAGTTCACAGCCATGATGTCTATACAAACATGCATCAAAGAGTGTGTGGGCAAAAAAAACGATGTTTTGTTGAACCGCTATTTGCGATTTCATGGGCACTCTACGCGTTTTTTGCGGGGCTAGAGTCTATAGAGTCTATTATATCTGAGGGGGCACCTGGGCTGGCATATCATATTTCTGGCAAATGCCACCCCCTGCCACCCCTTAGAACCGCCCTGGCCGAGGGCCGTCAAAATGACATTGTGGGCCGCCGGTCTCTTTTGTAAAAAAAAAAAAAAAAAAAAAAAGAGGGCCATCGGCCCTGCCAGCCCTGGACCACCAGCCCTGCATTACTACGTTTAAGACATCACAATTTTTGTTTATTTTCCCATGTATCTAAATGCATTGAACCCCCCTCTAGTGAGACCGTCATGTTTTTACAATCTAAGAGTTAGTTAGGAAACGACCATGTCTGTAAGGAAAGCCAAAACTCACACTGATCAGGCCGCCTTGGCTCTTGGTGTGGCCAAACACCTTGTCCACGGTGCACTCCTTGAGGGGGAAACAGCGCTGGCAGTTGAACTTGTCGGCGTTGGTGGGGTGCATGGAGCTGCAGGGCTTGGTCAGCAGCAGGATGTCGGAGAAGAGGAAGAACATCTTGGGCTTGGTCTCCTTGCCTTTAGGGGGCACCGTGCGCAGCCAGCCCTCCCGGATGTACCACCGTCCTAGACGAGGCCACAGGTAACAATAAGCAAATGGAGAGTTTCAAACAGGTGTGTGTATGTGTGAAGAGTAGGGCTGTACCGATACACCCAGCTCACAATTTGGTTCCTGTCACAATTTTTGACCCACACATGATTTTTTAAATAAATTCATTAATTTGCTTTTTTCACATAAAAACATTACAAATAAAATAACTACAACATGTAGAATACCGGTAGGTTACTAAAATAAAAAATAAGTTTTACAATGATGATGATGATGATGATGATGATGAACACCAGATGGAAAGTAGCTGTTGTGCTATAATCTGGCACATTTACATATAGATTAGTATGTTCATTAATGTGCAATGTCCTAGAAAATAAAATGAAAGTATGATGATGATGATTTGGACTGAAGTGTAACAGAACTTTGAAAGGGCATGTCAAGCAGTGTTAATTTCGTCAGCTTTTTTTAATTTAGTCTTAGTCTTAGTCACAATGACGAAAATCAATTTTAGTCTTAGTCATATTTTAGTCATTGCCTTCCCAATTTAGTCTTAGTCTTAGTCAAAATGACGAAAATCAATTTTAGTCATAGTCAAATTTTAGTCATTTTAGTCATTTTAGTCAACATTTAAAATTTTAGTCAACATTTCAATTTTTAGTCATTTTAGTCAATATTGTGGTGTAAAATAAATAACCTACAATGGCTATTGTATTATATTAGGTATTACTAATATATCCTATTGCAGCAAATATTCACCTTGTTACTTGGTCACTTTCCACCAAAACCCAAATCAGTCATTTCAACATCATACTGTAGAGCAAAAGAGCATCACACACACACACACACATCCAGGTGCAGGCTGCGCTCTCGCTCTCTCTCTCTCTCTCTCTCTCTCTCTCTCTCTCTCTCTCTCTCTCTCTCTCTCTCTCACGCGCACGCTCTCGCTCTCTCTCTCTCTCTCTCTCTCGCTCTCTCTCTCTCTCGCTCTCTCTCTCTCGCTCTCTCTCTCGCTCTCTCTCTCGCTCTCTCTCTCGCTCTCTCTCTCTCTCTCTCTCTCTCGTGCATTAGAAGCTGCTGCATATTATATTTGATTTTGAGTTTGATCACGGAGGAAGCTACATGCTCTTCTTCACCTGACCGCGTGACTTAAAGCCTGCAAATTGCCGGCAGTGGGAAGACCAGACATCCCTAGTCTGCATGAAGTTCAAGAAGTCTCCCTGATAGTGGCTTCCCGATGACCACGAGTCAGATAAAATACTGCTGATGTTAGACTATGCAAGTTAGCGGTTTTTGTTTTCAATTGGTAATGCGAGCAGAGAACTATAATGACTCGAGCGGCATGTGTGGAATGGGCTTAAATAGATTGCACGAGCACACTTCGTATGCCCTGCAAAAGTCCCAGGAAAAATAGTTAGGCAGGGGTATGCAGACTGGACGATAGAAAGGACACGCACATACAAATATTTAAACACTAATGCTGTTTTGTTTGTCGGGGATGTCGAGGTTCAATAAGCATGACCTGAAAAGAGTTTTTGGAACTTAGGAAGACGCTGAAGACGCATGGAAATGCTGTCGACTTCCTTGGGTCTTTTAGCGTTGCTCTCGACGAGAACAAGTTTCAAATCTCAACAGTTTAAAACTCCTTAGCGATCGCCCATCCATTGATTCTTTTCAAAACTAGGCTACAGTAGCCGTGCCTATGTTACTTTAGACAGGCCAACTTTCCCCCTGTTGGCGCGCGCTCCCGCGGTGACTGATTTAAATAAATTCACAAATCCGACCTTCATGATTTGCTTGCGAACTGCCTACTCATATGGTTAAGCAACAAATATAGCAAACATTACAAAAAAGAACAGACAACGAACGCCGGGCTAAGACAGCCTAAGTGAAAAGGAGAATAGTGGAAGCTCGAGGAGGTTTAGAATGACAGTATCAGAGGAGGATTGGCGTGACTGCCATTACCTACTGCAGAAACACATGTCTTCGTCATGGACAAGAGGGTTGTTGAACATGTTTCAAAATGAACACTTCCCTCAACGTCGGCTATTTTTTCTCTTTCTCTGGGAATGTTTTAGGACCTAAACTCAACTTAAATGGACTCCCTGGACTACTAGGCTACAGAACTACTGACTGAGCCGCGCCATGCACTGGCTGCCAGCAGATACACGCGAGGCAACACAGCGTGGGCGCAATCACCTATGTTCAAGACACTTAGGACTATATTGCAATTACAAATTACGAATTAATTATAAATAATTATATATTTTTAATGTCCATTCGTCCATGGCTTGTAAATTTCGTCTCGTCTTAGTCTCCTTGACGAAAATATTTTTTTTATTTTCGTCATATTTTGATTTGCTTGAGAATTTTTAGTGCGTCATCGTCTCGTCATCGTCAAGGGAAAAAGGGGCGTTGACGAAATATTTTCGTCATCGTCGTGGTTGACGAAATTAACACTGGTGTCAAGTGTCACAATTCTGCCTTCTTTCAGCGCGAGACAGGTTTGTGGCTCTGTGTATCACAATTTCTTGGTTCAAAATAATATCATTACAGCCGCATGCAAGAGAGAGAGACAGAGAGAGAGAGAGAGAGAGAGAGAGAGAGAGAGAGAGAGAGAGAGAGAGAGAGAGAGACAGAGACAGACAGACAGAGAGAGACAGAGAGAGACAGAGAAAGAATGGGAGAATGGGAGAAAGGAGGACTGGTAAGGATCTTCTCAAAGGAGGGGCAATCTTCTCTCAGAAATGAATGACAGACTTTTGATGGTCAATATATGGTTAATAAATTAAAATGCTGACATTTGGACTGATAAAATGGAATTTTAGCCCCACCACAGGTTTCTTAATTGCTCCACCACCGAGTGATTGCCGTTCGGTAAGGTGAGCCGCCATGGCTGTGGGGATCCAATTGGACATTCTCTCAGACACAGACAACCTTTTCCCTGATTAGAACATGGAGGTCAACGCCAGGTGATATTGCTTTTAAAATGTCATAGGTTTAATACGTCGCAAAGCGGAGGAGACATCCTCCTTCCCCACGTGCTTTAATTCCATGCCAACAATACGTAGTCTGCACTGACTGGACCTCACAGACCTCACCTAGCTGCACAGCTATTCCAAAGTGCATAAACACTAGACCTTCGGTGACATAAAAATCCATGTTTATCTTAATGGGTTGTCTGTGTCTGTCATCTTACTATGATAGGTCAAGCTATATGATGTATGCTATAAGTAAAAACAAAAAACAGACACATGAAAGTTGGGACACATTGTGGTCATTTAGAACAGACAGCCATCAACCTCTGCATAAGTCGTTTATTATAAGGTCAAATAATAGGATATATATTAAAGGCCAAAGCTATTTCTATTTCTAAAAACATCCAAGCAACTTATTGTTGTTGGCTTGGTTTGTTCGAAATGCCCACAACGTACCCCAAACTTTCCAACAGCTTAGGCCATCAGTCAAACGGCAAGCCGTCAGAGAAAAGTCTTCAGCAAGAAGCCACGGCGGGCCCTTTCTCTTAATTTGTGTTTGGGGAAATCAGGTGTAGCACTCCAGACGGAAGCTCTGAAGACTCTACATCAAATCTAACCCCCAACCCTCCCCCTCTCTCCTCTCTCCCTCCCTCCCTGCCTCTCCATCTCAGCCCCGCTGCCTGAGAGTGACACATCCGGAGAGAGAGAGAGAGAGAGAGACTGTCTGCTGCTACCATCAAGAGGCCTCAGGTTCAAAGAGCAGAAACTTGGAGCTCCCCTCTCGATGTCGAGCGCTTTCAACTACCCCTGTCAAAGAGCACCTTTGGTCAGCTACAAAGGCCCAGTGGTTTGCGAGGTGCGAAAGGTTGCACTACAAAGCCAAGCAGGTCCTCCTGATGTGGCCGGGTGAGGGCATCATGAAAGGCTTAAAAGGACACAGTGTGGGTGTGAGAGGGGGTGACCGCAAGCGTGATCATTGTTAATTTGAAGTGGACTTTGTTTGATAGGGTTGACTTTGATGTGAAGGAACCTACTACTAGGTCCACTGTAAAAAGGCAGGATGGTCCAGATATGATTTTGATGTACAATGCTGAACATGGTATATATTTTTTTCTTATCTTTTTTACCTTTAATTGGATGAGATAGCAGTAGGGTGACAGGAATTGGGTTGGTAAAAGACACGGCATGGGCTCGGGAAATGATCTCAGGTCAGAGTTAAACTCAGGTCCCGGTATTTACGGAACCAAGACTACTGCATTCCCAAAAAACACCCCATGCTGAAATTTATATCGAAACAACAAACGCCACATTTCTGGAATATTCTCAGACAACAACAAAAAAAATAGTTGCTGAGAAATAGCAGTCAGGAAAATCTAGCCTCTGACTGATCTATATATTTACTCGCAGAGCTACTCCAGGGCCGCTCATGAGCGAGATTTGGACTTGATCAATGCTTTTCCTCTGCTCTCCTCACTTCACCATATTTTTTCTGCTAGAGGTTTGGGAGCCACCGTGGGGCCACCGGGCACGACCACACTGCCACCAGCGGCCTCCTTCCAGGGGCTCCGAGGAAACAGACAGTCTGTCTGGCGTATCGATGTCCCATTGATTCAGCCTCTGCGTCTCAGAGCCTTGTCGCCCCTCACAGCCCCAGACCAACTCCGCCCCCTTCCTCTCCTCACTCCTCTCTGCCATACTTGTCATCTATTCCTTCCTCCCCTGTCCTCCTTATCTGCTAAAGTGCCACTTAATATGTTTCAGCGGGTTCAAAACCCCCTCTCGTCTGTATGGCCCCCTTGCTTTCTTTTTACCTACATTAGGCGCCATGGGGAGTGGAGGTGTCTATGGGAAATAGCAGGGCTATGAGATTGAGTGGAGTGGCAGAGCTTCTGAAGTGAAAGGGGAGGAAAGAAGTGGTATGGGGCTTTGGAAGATGGTAGGGGAGGTGGTGCTGTATGATGTGTGTGTGTGTGTGTGTGTGTGTGTGTGTGTGTGTGTGTGTGTGTGTGTGTGTGTGTGTGTGTGTGTGTGTGTGTGTGTGTGTGTGTGTGTGTGTGTGTGTGTGTGTGTGTGTGTGTGTGTGTGTGTCTCACAACAGCATTGGACAAGAGATGTCTCTCAGTAGAGTTCTGGGGAGGGGTTGTGAAAATTGGGGATGAGCACGAGCTCCTTCAACTTCCCCCATCCACATCAGCAGGAAATCAACCCGCAGCTCGTTGGCTATTCATCGCCAGCCTTCCTCACCACCTTTGTGCACACACTCAGAGGCACTTGCCCACACAAACACACATACACGCGCACACACACACACACACAGCTTCCTTTTCATCTGCCGGCCCACAAGATGAGGAGAGACGCTAATTGGTCCTGGGGGAGATTGGCAGGCTGAGGCATTCACAACGAGGCTCCTTCCCTCTTTCCCTCTGTCTGTCTCTCTCTCTCGCTCTCTATTTCTTTCTTTCCTTCCTTCCTTCCTCCTTTCGTTCATTCTCTCTGTCCTTCTCGCGCACTCTGTCTGTCTCTCTCATCTGTTGTTGCGCACGTGGCCATGTCCCCTGAGACAAACAAGATGGAAGAAAGGGGCCGCAGCTCCACAAGTAGCGCGAGACAACAAAGACGACGACGCTGGCGCTGACGAGAGGGAGAAGAGAAGAGGGAGCAGCGCACACACGCTCCTCCTTGCCAATTAGTCTCGAAAATCCATTGATACGTTTCCCCGCTTCATTTTGTTGTCGAGACACGGAGCGCGCTTACAACCCCGAAATTACGCATCAAGTCATTTCGGGCGCACGTTCGATCGATTAGACAGGCAGTTGGATGTCTGTGAAATTAGACATTTTCCCCTCGTTTCTTGACTAACTTCTCTTCCGCTTTTTATTTGCCCTCCCTCCCTCCCTCCCTCTCATCCTCCTTTCCTTCCTGCCTCTCTGCCCTGTCTTTGTCCCCGTAGACAGTTAAAGGAGAGGGTGAGAGCAAGGAGAGAGAGACACACATAGTGTGAGTGAGTAAGAGAAAGTCATAGAGAGACAGTGAGAGTAAGAGAGAGAGAAAGGGAGAGAAAGAGAGAAAGAATGAAAGACAACAAGAATGTGTGTGTGTGTGTGTGTGTGTGTGTGTGTGTGTGTGTGTGTGTGTGTGTGTGTGTGTGTGTGTGTGTGTGTGTGTGTGTGTGTGAGAGAGAGTGTGAGTGTGAGAGAGAGAGAGAGAGAGAGAGAGAGAGAGAGAGAGAGAGAAAGAGAATGAGAGAGAGAGAGAGAGAGAGAGAGAGAGAGAGAGAGAGAGAGAGAAAGAGAGAATGAGAGAGAGTGAGAGTGAGAAAGAGAATGAGAGAGAGAGAGAGCTAGAGCGAACAAGAGAGAGAGTGTGTGTGTGCGTCCAGAGAGAGAGAGAGAGAGAGAGAGAGAGAGAGAGAGAGAGAGAGAGAGAGAGAGAGAGAGAGAGAGAGAGAGAGAGAGAGAGAGAGAGAGAGAGAGAGAGAGAGAGAGGCAGGAGAGAGATAAAAGGCCTGAGTGATGAAAAGGGAGCGGGGGCCAGGCGCTTGCTAACCTGGAGCCAGCAGCCGAGCCTTGCGTCCCTTCAGGAGCTTCTGCACCCGCCGCAGCTGCAGGTGGTTCTCGTGGCTCCGGGCGTTGTCCTGGACGCGCTGGGCCACCTCAGAGACCGCCCTCAATGCCTCTGAAACATCAACAACGTGTGCACGCACGCAGGCACGCGCGCACAAGCAAACACACACACGCACGCGCACACACACACACACACACAAACACACGTATCACTCTCCAATCACTTGCTGATCTTCACAAAGTCACTATATGTATGTTGACTGACATGATGGCATGCGGGAGGAGAATGTGGATGGAATTGAGAATGTTGAAAGCCACAGCCATTAGCATCGATATAGGCCGCCATCGTTCTTCTTATTTTGTTTCTAAACAACCCACCAGTAATTTTTGGAACACCCTGTAGTAACTGAACAGGTGACTAACGGGCCGGCTATACAACTTTGCGACACACATTAACCACACGTCTGAGTGCACCCCATCAGTCTTTGTTATTAAAGCTGTACAAAGTTTATTGTAGCAAACTGAATAATGGCCATAATTTTAAAGTTGAATGTTCATCACAACCTCAGGACCTGATGTCTGGGAACTGTGTCAGTTTCTCAAGTAGAACATCTTTTCCCTTTTACACTTCTGTAATATAAAAATGAAAGCGCCATTTTTCACTTTAAATAGGAATTGAATCTGACTGTACTGTCCAGAAAGGAGATAAATCCTTGTTTTTTAAAAGGGGTGCATAGAATATTTGTAGGCACTGTAGTATGTGATGCCATTGGTGAATATCAACATTGGTCTTAACGGCCGTCTGTACGTTTTCCTGTTGCCAGCAAAGTCATGCAAGTAAACTGTGATTGCAGCTACCCACACCCCCGAACCGGTTTGGGCAAACTAACGAACAAAGTGCCAACATTTTGTGAACAAGACCACAGGCTTTGGCGTGAGCTTAAGAAGTTGTCTTTTTCTCCATAACTATTTAAAGTACTACTACTTTGGGAATCACATGACAGCTCAAGGAAATATGACTAAAAGCAAGTTGCATTTCTTTTTTTTGTTTAAAGTGGAAGTGCACTGTGGCGGTTTTGTCCTGCAGTATCTGGGGCAGTAAGGCTTCATATAGGCCACATATTTTGAATTGCAGAGCACAAAAAAATGGCGCTTATTGCAGTAAAGTGTACTACTACTACAACAAATAACAATGATGATACTAATCAATATTAATTTAATATCAGGTTTTTATATACAGTATATACAGTATTGTTGAGCTTTTGCTGTATCATAAGTATTATCAATGAAAAGTTAAATCCTGTGTCAGATAATAACACAAACTGGTGCACACATACCCACACACGATTACGCATGTACAATTATTAATGATACCGTAAAATACAGAACACTTGTTCTACTCCTGTTGAAGACATTTGCATCATTAACTTATTAATACACAAATCTAGTAGCGATTTCACATTACAATTCATTGCAGTTTTGCTTCCTAATAAATAGCCTTGAAATTTAAACTCCGCTTGAACTGCTCTGAGCAGTATCACAGCATTACAATCATGCAGCTTAATTGAGCCACTTATCTTCATAACAAGTACACTGCAAATGAAAGAAAAGCATTTGCATGGACATGGTCAACTTAACTCTTAAGATTCCTCTAAATTCGGAATATGAAGCATAATCCATGCATGCTACCACTGCCTTTGCAAGAGCACTAATAAAATGGTTTAATTCATTGTGCATTCCAAGGACGTGTATTCTCAGCATGCTTTTTTCATTCATCAATTTGTTTAGATACAACTTTGTAGCGGAAGCTCTGCAGTGTTAACTTTTAAACATTAACCCCTGACGGAGCAGTGGTGTGTGTATGCATGTGTGCGTGCCTGGAGACAACGGTTCAAGGCAAGGCAAGCAGAACCTCAGCAATTACCGCAATTAAAACAACTGCTTTCCACTTGAAACAACACAAAGAGAGAGAGAAAAAAACGTCTCAAACCAAAATAAAACAAACAAAAGAGACTAAAAAAGAAACAGAGAAGCCGCGTATGAAAAACAACAAACAAAGTCTCCTGCGATTCTCACTGCTGGTTCACTTAATCAGATACAATGTGATTTGTCTGGGGTTGTTTTTTGAAATAATTCCCTTTACAATATGCCTTGGCTAAGTACAGAAACTTCGATTTTTATTCCGCACTAATAAAAAGCAAGGGAGTTTTTAAAAAGTGGTTCTAATGAGAAGAGGAAGAGGCAATGGAGGGGCAAATTTGGATACGTACCTTCATCTTAGAATCAGGGGCTGTTTTAATTTGTAAGCAAAGGCAGCACACAACCAATGAGATTCTAATTGATACACATAAATAATTCCTTGTGTACAAGGGCGCTTAAGCCGGATTTGGTGTTTATTTGACGATAGAAATTAGTCATTATCGAGCTTCTTGTTGATGTTGGAAGATCTTATTTATTTATATATTGCATGCTTGATATCCTCTGATCTGTTCCCAATTAATTATGTCAAAATCCACATCCAGAATTTAGACTCACGCAAGGCTTTACCAGGCTTGTATCTTCCAAAAGTACATTCTGCTTTGACAGTCATAGCTAATGCGAGACAACAAAGAGGGCTGAGTATGTCTGTTTGTCCACAGAGTTAAGACAATGAACAGTATAATTTACACTGGCAAGCCCAAGAACAATTTTTAAGCAACTGGTTAACTCTAAGGGGTAAGTTTAGCTAAAGTTGGAGGTAAGGGGAGAGGCACCATCAGATTCACTGAACTATGTTGTTATCTCTGTGCTTTGGTTTCAAATAGATACTGGCATGTCAACAACACAACAAAATGGCACAAGGTTAACCAATCATCACTTTTCCCCTGCAGAGCAGAAGAGAAAGATGAGAGGCTGTTTGTGGAGAGAGAGAGAGAGAGAGAGAGAGAGAGAGAGAGAGAGAGAGAGAGAGAGAGAGAGAGAGAGAGAGAGGTGTGCACGTTGATGGCAGTGTCTTACTTGAAAGCTGCTCAAACTCAGGGTTGTCTGGACTTGTGTTCTCTGTCAAGTCTCGTAGGAAGTGCTTGTACCTAAGAAAAGACACAAGTAAACAAACCGGGACATCGCCTTACACCAGTTTCTAAAAATAAACCACAGAACGTGCACTGCTGAGCTCAGGGTTAGTAGGGAAGGCTTTGTCTTTCTAAACATAAAGCAGTTTGAGTTAGGCATTGTTTTTGGCAACTGCATGAGAACAGAAATAAAAGTCTGACAGGGAGAAATCAAATACACAAATGGAGACACATTCTGCCACAAGAAAAACAAAACAATGAAAACAAACAAATACTCATTCACTCAGGCAAGCACACACGCGCACGCATGCACGCACACACACACTCACGCACTGCTGGTCAAAATGAAAAGTGACTTCTGTCATCTCAGTGGTTTTCCACAAGACAGTCATTACTGTAGACCTTGAAAGTATGAAATCGAAAATTCACTGCCAAAAAAGAGACGATCACAAGCACCCAACTGGGTTTAAGCGGGTCAAAATCAGCACACAAGCCTCAGCCTTGTGCAGATGGATTGCAGTGCAGGAAAAATTAAATATTGATTATTGTGCTATTGTGGGACTCATCCAAAGATAAAGGTTATTAATGACAGGCCAAATAAAGGGCTCCATTAAGGAAATGACCCCCATCGCTAGGTGACATCAAAACGAAGAGTTCAGCAGAAAGGGTTATTTATTTTACCGTCTCTGGGAGTGAAATAGAAAGAGCAAACTGGGAGGGGGGGGTTGGAGCCGGGAAAATGAAATAAAATGGTTGAGCGATGTAGAAAGCCTAGCATGTAATGCTGCACTTACCAAGAATTTCACCAGCCCTAAAAACACCAAAGGATCCTAACAAATTAAATGTGCTTGCTATATTTTTCGGCAAAGTTTTTTTTTCCCCTCTCCCACCCCTCTGAAGAAAATGTAAGCAACAACTCACACCAAGCCTCTGTGGAATTGAGAGTACCAGAAGCCTCATGAAAAGGATGGCAAATGATCGTAATAATCGCTAACGAGGCTTATTTGCCTCACCTTTAGCATTAGCATAGTGTGCAGTGTGCCTCCACACATCCGGAGCCGCCGCCGCCACTTCTTGCTCTTTGCACTCTCACCCCATGGGGGTAGCGGCTCCCCCATCATCAATGCAGAGTCGTGTCCCCAGGGCCAAGAAACTTGAGCTTAAATATTCCGATTTGCGGCAAGCTTTGCTTTTGTGTGTGTGTGTACACCAGGTTGTTAACTGGGGGGGGGGGGGGCAGAGAAGGAAACGTTGTCTGCCGTTCCTTGCAGCCATGTTGATGCAACGTAAACACTGGTGGCAGCACCCGTGTCACCTGTCATCGGTGCCAGAGATGACAAGGATGTGCGAGTGTTCGTGCATGTGGAAAGGGGGTGCCAGCGTGCCAGCGTGCCACCTTCGCTTCTTTAAACTGCACTTCACAGGGAAGGTTCAAGCAGGCAGGCAGGCCTGCCAGGAGAGAGCAAGAGTCAACGTCTGTGATGAGGTAGGGAGGCCTCACATACGTACCTCTGCACCATCCTCAAATACCGCCGTCTTCACCACCCATAAAAGCTCCGCTCATCACTGACATGCATGGTGAGTGTGAGTGGCGGGTGGCTCCAAAAAAGGACATGTATATTCAGCCGCGTGAGCACGGGATATCTGCCAAAGCCGGGTACATTAAGGGCTTAGACCAAGGAAAACCTCAGATTGTGCTCATCCATTAATTTATCTCCTAAGTCTTTAATGTTGTTTTATCTGCTATGGAAATGATCCCTAAGAGATCCTGAACCTGTTACGTGCCACAATTACATAGAAGGGTGGGGGAGCTGCATAAACAAACATATAAACTCTTAATACCAGACTTGTAGGTGAACTCCTAACCAGCTTAGTGAGGCTGGAAACTCTATTCACCGCTTTTAAAATGAGGGGCATTAGACAGGTAAAACCAAGTAGACTACATACTCCAAGTCTCATTTGACAGCAGTGGAGAAAAAACTCCACTGCTAGACTCTACAGTAGACCTCCTATCAACAACCTTTTTTGAAAAGTGTTCCAATCTAAGAATACTTACCCTGGGTCATCAGCGTGACCTTGGAGTTCATTGACAACAGACATTGATTTCCCCTCTCTCTCTCTCTCTCTCTCTCTCTCTCTCTCTCTCTCTCTCTCTCTCTCTCTCTCTCTCTCTCTCTCTCTCTCTCTCTCTCCCCTGTCTCTCTCTCTCTCTCTCTCTCTCTCTCTCTCTCTCTCTCTCTCTCTCTCTCTCTCTCTCTCTCTCTCTCTCTCTCTCTCTCTCTCTCTCTCTCTCTCTCCATCTCCATCTCCATCTCCATCTCCTCCGGCTCTATTCCTCTCACATCCTCTCCCTCTGCCTCTCCTCCAGTGCCAGACACGAGTCCTGCTTTGTGAGCTGTCTGCGAGCAGCTCGGTAGACACACAGGTGCCCTGGCTGCCTTTCAGAGTCACAAAAAAAATGCAGAAGTCTGCAGTATGTCAGATGCAGACTTGACTTGCTACTGGGTGGCAGGTTCACAAATTCATGACAGGAAAAGTGGTTTGTGTTCGCTGTTTTGTCTGGACAAAAACCTCGCACTTCTCATCCGTCACTGGTTCCGCACCTCCTACCAGCACTATTGCAGGCTGTTCCACACAAGCTAACACAACGTTGCTGATACAGCAGATTACTGAACAACAACATCAAGGCCTACAAACAGCCTAAGTGAAAACACAAGTCTTCCGAATGGGTGTAGCAAAAAAACAGGAAAAAGGCTCATATTGCTTGTTGGAAAAATGAAAGAAAAGCCAAACATGCACCCAATTACGCCTACTACAATTAAGGAGCGCTTTAAAAAAAAAGAACGAGAAATTATTTCACTTCTTTTTCGCTCCTTGTCTCGTCTTGTAGTAACAAATAAATTACAGGCATTACCAGCCGCCACACGCTGCCCTTATTAAGGAGAGGGGGGCCACGGCAGTGTAATTAGACACTCCACGTTAGCGTTAGCGGCTCCCTCCCGCAGTCTAATGAGCATTATTGAAGCGCACTCCTAATAATGTAAACTGAACTCCCTCGTTTAGCCATCCTGTCCCACTCATTAGAGCCCGAGCAAAGAGAAAAATAACAAGACAATAACATCATCTGAAACCAGATTTATAACAGTTCAGATATTTTAATGAAGGGGGAGTTTGCGGTATTAGAAAGCATTGCTGGCCTAGTTAGTGCAGCGCACGCCTCTCCGTGATCGCTTCCTTTGTATAATATGCATATGAAACGCCGCTCGGCAGTCTCCGGCTGCTTCCCCTCCCTCTCCCTCTCTATCCATCCACGGCCACCCGCAGACATGCTGGGGTCAGTAGCTGCTTACACACATGTCAGACAGGAAGACGTGAGAGGAAGAAAAGTGTCTAATTATTTTTCCCCTTTAAATACGCACATTAAGAATTCACATTGCTAATTAAGAGACAACAGGAAGCATCAGAATTCAGCATGGGTTATTGAACAGCAACATTGGACAGTTGCGTAACGTAATTACTTCACAATGCTGTCTCGCTTCTAAGGTATACAGGGGAAGGGATATCTAGACAGTCGAGGCCCTGTCCTGTAAAGTCGGGGGTTTCAAACACAAACACAACTTGAGTCAGAAAAGATGACTGTAATGAGAAGAAAGTGAAAAAAGGAAGAGAAAGAGAAAAACATAAACCACAATTACAAATACAAATTCCCGTAACAGTATGTCATATGTCCATATGTCACATTTTCTTTGCTGCTTTGGACGCATTCACGGTCATCTTTGCAAAGACGGTCAGAATTCTGGCACTGTGTATGGGACAACTGCAGCGCATCAAGAAGTTGGGCTTAGCTGAACTTTATGCAAATTAGTTAACAAAAGTGGGAGTGTTCTCCAATGAAAGCAAAGCTCTTGGAGATTTCCCATGGCATCTGTAGTTATCGGAAAGGCCTATTTCTATGCTTAAAAGTAACTTTTTTGACAGTTCTTGATCTTTTAGATATAATATACAGTAAACCAGGAAACTGTGATGTACATATATGCATATGGTACCTGGTTTCAAGGGATTTTATTCCTTCCTGTACAACTCGTGTAAGGGAGTTCGGGAGTATGGCTAGTTAGCTTATTTATAAAGACTGTTAATGTAGAGAAAGGTAGACAGACACCAACCCCTTGTAGCTTTCTTGGGCATCCCCTTAACATGCACAAACAATTACCTGTAGTAGCAATCCAAACTCAATTAAATCCTAATGCAAGCCAATTCAACATACCACAATAGTTGACAGAGCCAGTTGACAATGTGTCTGGCTAGTAATGTGGAAATACAAAATTATTTTTCCTTTCCCCAATGAACCAATGGTAAAGTTGTACATTACATCAGCAGTGCCAATTATAAAAGAAAGAATACTTTAAATCAAAAATAACCTTCTTATTCATACGTCTCTCCATCATTCTTTATAATGCTGAATTCCAACTCTAGAGTACTTTGCTGTCTTGCAGGGTACCTTTCCAGCTTCTCAGACACAGTTGTGTGACAATGGCCTGTTGGCTTCTAGTCGCAGTAACAATCAACACCAATTCCAACAGCAATTCAGTGCTAAATCAGTGAAAGGCTTTCAGCGGAGCTGCTTCCAGACATTCAATACCGCCATTTTTCACAGTACAACAACTATATGTTAGCTGCAAAGTGAATCAGTTTACCCCATCAACTTCCATTGCAAGGTTAGAAACGGTCAGCCTTGCACCTGAACAAAATACAACATGCTAATCATCTCAAACACATGACTCCAAAGGTGAGAATGACATGATATTCAGTCAAATAGATTTGAGCCCAATCTGCTCCCCTGCTTGTCTGAAATGAATGAATCAATCAAGTAATCAATTAATCAAGGCCAAATTTCAGTTCTACCTCATGTCCACCTCCCAATCATTTCCTGCCTCTCCCTACAATACGATAGGATAATCGGTTACACTTCACATTACAGGTCACTAATAAAATGGTAATTCATGGTAACTGTTTATGACTAGTAAAAATACGGCACTGAATCTGTCATTTCCACCACACTACCTAGTTGTTTCAAGGCACAAAAACAACACCAAAACTATGAGGATGCTTAGATGGTTGTTTGTTTCGATGCTATTACATACATGGCAATATTGCACTTTACGGCCCTGATACCATGTAGATCCCATCAAATGACTTAATCGCTAATTATTGGCACATAGTATCATTTTAACATCTAACTAGTACTATGACTTGTTTTTTCTCCTGCATGATTTTGTTGCTACAGAATAACACTTGACTGCAACCAAGTACTTGCCAACAACTCTCAGTTGAAAGTTGTTTCCATCACTATTACCTAGAAACTACAGTGTAAGTGCACTGGAAATGGCATGGTTATTTTGTTATTACTAGTTGTAAAGGGTTATTACCATGAAATTACCATTAAATTACCACCTTATTAATCCACAATGTAAGGTGTTAATGAATAATCTCTTTTAAAGTCCCAAAAATAGCTAAAAGAAAGGATATTCTTGCATACAATTCTACCAAATCCACCACAGGAATGTTTCAGTGCAGTTTAAGTGTTAAGTGACCAAGGTACAATTCAACCAGTACTACACATGACACAGAGGAGCAGATGGACTGGTGCTTTGCTCAGTCTTAAAACACACACACACACACACACACACGCACACACACGCACTTCAAAGCAGCCCATCACTGTCAAAGTCAGTGGGACGCCAGGGAGCCCGTGGCCAGCGTGCTCCGGCAGAACCTGTACAGAAAAGCCTCTTAATAAAGGCGATGATTTTTATGCCGCTCTCTTCCTCTGCGTATTAAGTGCTCCGACCGTGCCCCAGACATAGTGGCTACAGCCATCCATCATCTACGCAGGCGATAAGTGACAACAATCTCGGCCGCTTTCCCGGTTGGGAGGTGAGACTCTTGATTATCCGTTGGGGGCTCTTGGTGAACACGGCACTTCTACCGCACCACTTAGGATCATCGTACAATTATGTCTCCCCTGTGCCTCCTCTGTCCTCTTTATGGAGAGCCCCCACCCCCCACCACCACCACCCCCAAATCAATGGAGGATGATGTGGAGAGGGGGAAGAAGTACTGATCAAGGCTAAAGCAAAGGAGTAGGCCAGAGGAGAGCAACCAAGCGCTGTAACCATGAGAGCGGGCTGAATAGCGACATAACTGCCCTCCATTTCTTCAGCCTAAATTCAAGGGCATTTCTTTTCACAGCACACACAGATGCAGCAGTGTGCACCGATCAATGAAGGTCTGACAAATAACAGAAAACACTTCTCTCTTTTTACACATGGAGAGCTAAAAAGAAATGTGAAAGGGGTGAGTGTGTATAAGAAGGTTTAACACAACGGATGCGACTGTAAGAATTTAATTATCTCGGCGCAGAGATTGACATGTTTTAATCTCTTTCATGTTTAGATCTCATTTGCTAAGTAGAGGTGACACGCGAACCTAATTAAGATAGACTCACGCAGCTTGATGAAAGAAATGTCACGTAATTTCTTCGCCGGTTCTTAAGTATGTTTCAGCCCATTTCTCACCCTGTTAGACTAATTACCTATGAGGACTGAGACCGCGTGAAATTACAGCTAGCAAAAATCGTCTGTTTAACAAAAGGAATGTTGACAGTTATTGGACAGTCTAGGTGCCTGGTCCGGGTGCTACCTCAAACAAATAATTGCATCTGTCTCTGAGAGTCTCCAATTCGCGAGATGAAGAGGGCGACTTCAACAAAAACAACAAAGCAGCGAAGGATAGCTCAAGCATGAAAAGCATGACCCGACAGTGACAGTTTTCCTTGCTGTTACACCTGATATCCCACAATTCAACAAAAAAAAATGTACCTCAGAACACACCCAGACACACAAGCTGGGTGCGAGCGCAAGAGGGAAGTGGGGGAGAAAGGAGGAGTGATTTGACAGCAAATCAGAGGATTTTTGTCACATCACAGGAGGCAGACTCACTGGTGTCAGAAGACACTGATGCAGAACCAAATGCACTGGCTTCATTTTAGAAAATGACTGTATCAATGCTGCTGTTGACGCTGTCGAAACATGATCGCATGTTTCTGAAAAGAAGACAAAAAACCGGGCCTTCTCCTTGCAAAAGGAGCCGTTGGGAGGAGAAGGGGGGAAGTGTTGCCCCTTTTCAGACCTTATTATTTTACAAGGGACAGGACATGGGCAACGACATATGTTCAAGCACGACTACTTTCATGAAATCACAGAGACCATACCACAATGTCATCTCATACAAACACTCTCAACATCAGTACCCTATAACTAAATCAGTATCAATACTGATTGCCGACCATCAATAACTCACTGTTAGAAATACATACAAAAAAAATACAACAGTACGCCTAAATACAACATAGAATTCTACACAAGACTTCGCATTTTACATGAATCTATGTAAGGAGAAAGATGATAGACATTAAAAAAATCACGAACTTCAGCATACATTCGAGTTATGGAGCGACACGCGTATACAAAGTAAGTGATACTGAATAATGCTCTGGTATAATGGTGGATCCCAAGGGGACTCCAGCCTTTGGTTGGAGGAGACTCACTGCTGAACGCGTTGCAGGGGAAGAGGCAGCAGATCCTCCAGCTTCCTCTGCTGGAACTCCGGGCGAGACTCCTGGAGCTTCTTGAAACGCCTGAAGCCTTTGTTCTTCTTGATCTGAATCTAAACATGGACATGAAGGAGATGGCAACTGAAGCAGAAGACGCTCCATGTACAACTTAAAAAAAACATTAGCAACAATGGTGCACATAGGAGTACTGTATGGAAAAGTTCTCAATGCTCAACTTCTCCTCAACGTACAACTTTGATATTTACTTCATTTGTTGAAATTCCCTGCTGCTTTCATTCGAAGGCTCCAGATGTGTTTAGCCAGCCTAGCTCTGCTCCTCCATCACGCTTGATGGACCATTGAGGATATGGTTCAAAGTGTGCTACATTCATTCTTCAGCAGTGTATAGGGACCACCTTCTGTTTCGTTTGAAAGTTTTGAATTCAGATGTAAATGTATCGGTCCATGGCGCCTCGAACCGCATGTCCAGTTTTTTGCGTGAGGAACACATATTTGTATGTTTCGGTTATATCTGATATGTACAAATTTGTATGTTTCGGTTATATCTGCTATGTATCTTTCTGTTTTGTACAGTAAATAACGTTTAATACGTTTAAACACTGAAAATACCTAGACACTTCCAATGTTAATATTTAATATAAATATTTCTAATTACAATTTCTACGGCTCACACATTTAAAAGTTTGGAAATTAATCATACATGTCAAAGCACTGTTATGATCGAAGTAGTACACCTACATGGTGACATCAAGCCATGGTGTGTGCGCATATGCATGCGCGTGTGTGCACACGCGTGTGTGTGTGTGTGGTGGTGGTGGTGGTGATGTGTCAGGTAGGTGGCTAGCTGTCTGCTACCCGGCGATATACTGCCGCTAACAGAGGGCGCCATGTTCTGGCAATTACGGTCATGTTGGCCCACTGAAGGAATCAATGCAAACTCGTGCAGCTCAGTCCGTAATCAATGAGATCAGTCAATTTGGAGCAGACACATCGCTCCTCTTAATTAAGACATTAATATCGCACAGGCTTAGGGCTCGACTCAGCACAGGATAAATAAGAGCAGATGTTAGCTGCTGAGCCGCTCACCACTCCCCCAATCCGAGAGATGATGTAGAGGAGGAACGTGTTGGAGATAACTCATGTGAACACACATTATGCAGACAACAGAGCAACACTGGGTTTTGGGGGGAATCGACCAAAAAGTGGTCATACCAAACCTGGCTCACCAAAGACAAACCATCTGTAACTGAGGAACGATGTGTTCCTAACTAATGGAAGGGCTAATTAGCGGATGGAATTCCCATGTGATTTTTCTCCCCCTCCATCTATGCCCAATTTGATGGGGGCGGCGCACATACATGGATGTGAGAGATTTTAACGATACGACTAGGGTCTCTGGCTCAAATGCAAAGAGGTTGCAGGTGTCATCTCCCTGACTTCATCAGAGTGTGAGAGAGAGAGAGAGTGGCCTCCATTTATATCCCTAATAGATTTTCAAGTGACTGACATAACAAGACAGAACACTAACAGCAGCAAAAAAAGGAGTGATTCTGAGAGAAATTGTACATAATAGCCTAATAGGATGGGACTAATTGGAGTGGGAAAGCAATAGAAGCCATTAGCATAGATCCATAAAGAATGCATATTCATGACTAAATATTGACAGCTGGTAGCATTAGTTAGCCGTGATGTGGAGTCGTATTTAAATCCTCCCACTATAAAAGGGAAAAACATACAAAAAGGGCTCCTAGTCTCCTTGACAAAGTCATTATTCAGAACAATAGATCTTAATTGGCCCCTTTTAATCAATCTGGGGAACAGACGAATGTGTAAAGAGTAATCTGTGTTTTGGCTTCTCATGAAACAAAAAAACAAAAAAAAGCATCTGAGAGTCTCTTCTTACCTGTAAGACTTTATTTGCCGTCTGGATATTGTCAACGTAGGTGTTGTAATGGTCTAGGTGAGGGTAGAACTGCTCAAAGCCAAGGCCGAAATTCCCCTGCTCCAAATGGCCCAGCAAGGTCCTGATGACAAACAATACAGTCATAGCATATCCACAACCACACCCAGTGGCACACTTAGTGATTTTTTATAAAGACTCTTGCTTGTCTTGGGGAAACATTAAAACCTTACACAGCTACTCCTTGGCCTACATGTAACAATGTGACCCAGGTGAACAGTACTTCACAGTGGTAGGCAAGACTCTGTCACTGCCTCCCTGCCTCGGCAGAATATCATAAGGAGGTTAAGTAAAGGTCAAAGGCGACAGTCCTGACAAACATAGCTGTCAGTGTCCAATCAGGTGTATGGGGGGGGGGGATCTCAGCAAGCATCATGTATGGTGGGGGGGGTCATCTCAGGTTTTCTGGGGGCAGATTGAGTGTTTGTTTGCGCCACTGTAGGCTTCAATCTCTAGCAGGCTCTGCTGAAACTCCTTTGGAACACCCTTGCAAACAGGAACTTAATGGCTTAAGGTGGCAGAGCGCAAGGCTAACGCAGTAAGGAACACACACACACACACGGAAATCAGTAGCTCAACAACATGTACACAGAGATGAAGTTTCTGTTCACATTCACAGAGACACGTCACACGCACACGCACGCACACACACACGCACGCACACACACACACACACACACACACACACACACACACACACACACACACACACACACACACACACACACACACACACACACACACACACACACACACACACACACACACACACACACACACACCTTCACTCTCTCTCTAATGATGTTCCCCAAGATGTAACATTCTTACATGCTTGAAGAGGGAGCAGTTTGCCGTTGAAGTTGATTTAAATAGATTTTAATGAAGTTGTGAGCCAAGGTAGCTCTGTTTGTAATAAGGCTACGCCGCCACAGCCCAGGCAGTTCTAACGAGGGCAAAGGGCAGGGAGAAATCTGTTTCCGACCCCCCTCCTTGCACACACACAGCCAGAGGCTATTATGATAAATATAAAATTATGAAGGTACTTTATATATTTTTTAGAGGCAATTTCATTCCCAGGTCGTCAGGGAAGACGACAACGGTAGCATTAGCACTCTTCCTGCATTATGTTAATCCACATTAATTCTCTGCAATTGCGACATCTGGGGTAGGTATGGCCTCAGCTAAACAATGTCTGTCGATGAAGCGTCACGCACGAAGGGCTGGAGCGGGAGAATACTAATTATTGTGGCGAGGTAGTTAAGAGCCAACACAAACGCATGGTGATGCAAACATCAAACAATAACACAAACACACATACGGACGCACACCAACACAAACACCGAAAGAAAAACACAACACATTTCAGAGCTTAAATCAACGCACCATTTGGTGATACAACATCTTCTTTCACCACCTCCAACACCTCCCCCACACTCCACCCCACCCTCTGACAGTGACAAGGACCGACTTCCGTCGTGCGGGATACTTTTTGATCTATTTTCATACCACATTTACTCTCATTAAGAAACCTCCCCAGACGCCCTCTTTCGGAATATTCATCTTTCAAACACGGTTTTGATTTTGTGCTACTTACTCCGTAAAGTGACAGCCGCTTTCAAGTTTGTTATTATGGTTTGTTATGGAGCAGTCTGGGATAATTGGGTTGCTCTCCCACTACCATGAGTGGTCCCAACACTCCATGAACAGCCACGCCATGATGAATAGCACTAGTGTATCAATATATTACCATTTTTTTACCTCCTTTGCTGTTCAACGCTGTTTAATAAAATCAGAATGTATTACACTTGGTACTGCCCCAAGAGTATACAAACAAAACAGGGAATGTCAATTGCGTCTGGCTCCGCCCTTCTACCCCCAACTGCTTAAGTGGATGATTCTGGTTTCCATGGCTCTTAACGAGGCCTTAGTTGTACATTTCTATGAGCATGCATGATGCCTTTTTTAAAGGTAAGATCTAAACTACAGTGAGCACACAACAGAACTGTGGTGAAACAAAAAACATGTCATAGTTCCACCACAAAATATTACTCTTCCACGCAAGTAAAAGAATATATATCAAAAATAATTAGGGATATTTTGACAGACTATTTCTACTGTTCAAATTTTGTTAAAGATGCATAAAAAAGTAAGCGTTTACTGTTCGGAGATTATTATTTTTCATCAGTCATGCTTCACCATTTCTCAGCCAATCCAAATTGAAAGGGTGCCATTGTGCATCTCCTCCTGAACACCCCCCCCACCCCCCACCCCCCTCGGCCCCCTTTACTCCTTACCTACTACAGTATGCCACCACCTCACTGATCCAATAACTGATCATAATGATGATGCATGGCGATAGCTTTCCAATTTAACCAATACATCAGACTCGGAGATCCCTCTCTCTCCATCTTCATTGAGGAGTGTAGAATAAGGATGCCTGTCAGTCTTGCACTGATGGAAGCCTTAGGGAGTCACACGGTGATTCATTATTCAGACTGTAAATATAATTTTCAATCAGGCAAGTCGGTGATGAAGCCCTCCCTGCCTGTCAGAAGCCCCCGTCCCCAGATCCCATTGTTTCCAAAAGACGATGCACAAATTCCTATCTGAAGCTCTGCATCCCACCCCACCCCCCAAAAAATGGTGAAGAAAAAATTGGATGGTGGTTATGTCAAGCCTGATAAGTTAGACTTTACTCCATCCAAAAATGGCGAAAAAAACCCAACACTGGCCAGTCGACTGTAAATCTAGCAAGAGCTTTTGATTTAATGTGGCCAGGGCTAGAGCCCTGTTTGCAGATTTGTTTTCTCTAGGGCCACGGGGAAGCTGGGAGATGGGAGCCTCTCTCCATTCGTTTGCCAGTAATTATTTGCTCAGATGTGCGAGGGGCTTGAGCACATCAGAATGCATGATGATGATGCCTCATCAGAGCTCGGTGCCAGAGCCAGCTCATTCCACATCCCCACACACACACACACACAAGCGCACACGGCACACACACACACTGACACACAAACATGCACATGCACACACACAGTGCTCTGATGATGAGGCTCCCATTAGCCAGCGTGGACTTAAGGACACCTGCGAGTTCATTTGGGCTGTTTGTTTTTCTCCAGACCAGCTCACACAGATCAATGCCAAGGCTACACTTGAGGCCAGTTTTTGTTATTTCATCTGCTGCTCCCTGCTCATTTCTCCAGTAGTCTTGGGTTTTTTCCCATTGCACGTTTTTTTTTTTTCTCAGCTTGCGTCGGCTAGGCCGGCCACAAACCAAACTTCCCTGGAGGTGAAAGTTTACAGGCCCAGAGACTCTGGGTCTCATGAATTAGTACTAAGACTCCACCATTAAAAGAGTAAGCCCGAGCTCAAGCACATTGATTTCTGAACCCCGTCAAACTGGCCCCGCCAAAAAAAAAAATGTAGCGGTAGAAAAGGTTGCATTAGATTAGTGTGCCAAATCTATGAACACATTGAAGGTTTTCAGTGTTTTTCAACAACATTTACAAAATAATCTTTACCAAAACACAGTAAATGCAGAAAGAGGCATAAGGAATTGAATTTTTGTTTTTCAAAAAGCAAGAATTCCCAAAGAACATGGTGGAGGGAGTGAGTATTTTCTAGCTTAGTATAGATTCCCAGTCCCATTCGTGATGAATAACACAACACTAGAAAAAAAAAGCCAGACAATCTAAGAGTTCATCGCAAACTTTGTTCTCATACTAGACACTCATTAATTGGTCCCCCCTCCACATCCACATCCACATCCACATCCACCCACTTCCCTTCTTGCCCCTCTTCATAGCACAGATATGCGGTTAATTATTTAAAGCACACTTACTGGTTTACCAAATGAATGGATTTAATTGAACTGAAGATGCTCTCTCTAATATCCTGCCGGAGGGTTCCTTTGGCCTTCAAAATCTCCACAAAGTACTACAGAGGGGAAGAGGGAACAGAAGAAGGAGAAGGAGGGGGAGGAAAATTAAATCTTTTTTCTGAACCTCTTGAGTATGACTCTTCATCTTGCTGAGCCAGACACCTTATATAGAGATACCCTTGAAACAATGAGAGGAAGAGGCCTTAAGAGAGGGGAGCTGAATTCTACATGGCTGACATCTCAATTACTCTTAACAACTTGGGGCGTGGAGTTTAGCTACTTCAGCATTACCAAGGGGCTTTTGGGGGTGGGTAGGACAAGAGAAGAGCAGAGAATATGTAATTTCTCATAAATTGTGGTTACTTTAGATAATCAAATGATTAATTAACATAACACACATGCCCTATAAGGAAATGGGTGTGGGGTAAGGGTTTATGTCAGCAGTACCATACAGAGCATAGTAATTGCAACAGAACAATGACTATACAACAGTGTTGTGCATATTAACATTAATCAGTACAGAACTGTGTGAATATAAAATGTATAACCATACATTACATGAGGGCTTGGTATAGATAATATCTGCCACTACATGAAGCCAGCAGTGGCTCATCGTCATGCACATCTTTATACATGGATGTGCTTAGAAAGACAAAGGAACGGGGTTAATGTAATTGGAAAATCCTAATTGAGACAATGGTAGATGGGTCATTGACAACTTACGGAGCAGGTGACCAGTGGACTTTTTCACAACAGCTACGCCAGTAGCCTACCTACCTATCTACTGTACGTTCACTTTCCAGAGAGAACTTCACCTTGTCGTTGAGTCTACACAGCTATAGACAATTAAGAAAACTGTCTACTTTTATTTTATGATGTATAATTAATTTATGTAATTTATATTTTTCTGCACATATGGAGTTACCAACTGTCATTTCACTGCACGTTAGCTTAAGCTAGGGTTGTATGTGACAAATAAATTACTCTTACTCTTAGGTTGTACAACCACAGCTAATTCCTCGACTAATGACTATGGATCACATTATTGTTGTGTTTACTGAATTAAATTTATATTAAAAAACATTCATCCATCAATTACGAACTTCATACAACAGTGTGATTGCACAAACCTGACGTCAGCTCCTAAAAACGTCAATGACCCAGATGACATGGACAAGTTTCTGTGTATGTGTCATAACATAATCATAATAAGTGTGACCTATCCCCAACACTGTAGTGTGTGTGACATCCATCCATCCATCCATCCCTCCATCCCTCCATCTCTCCATCCATCCTGTGACTCACTGTGATGACCAGCTCCAGCTGCTCGCAGTAGTGCTGCTCTGTCTGGACCAGCTCGCGACCAGCACAGCTCCTCTTCTTCTCCCAACGCTCCCGCTGCTCCTGGATGCTGCGGGCCCCGCCAGGGCACGAGGGGCTCGGGGCAAAGCTCATGGCTAACGGCGACTGAGGGCAAAGATCACAGAGAAAAAACAGCCTGACCTCAGATGAGGAAATTATGTTTCACTGCACAGCAAATATTTAATATAAATTAATACAAAGCGACTTATCGTTGTTTTAGGTACAAGATATTGGTTACAGGTTAGTGCTCCCTGTCTGGAGCACTGATACTGTTTTTAGGCCGACCAGAACGGTGCCTGTGCCCGTACCCACACCAGATATGTTCGGCACTTAAGTGCTTACCTGCCAACCACCCGCATTCATAAGGTCCTGAACTTTACCAGACTTGAGTGTGAATTACCCGGACGAACCTGCTGATGTCCACATTTTTGGTGTCACGGTTCGCAGACAAAAACCTATGCTGTGTCTCAGATGGCACACAAGTATTTTTTGGTTCACATGGTCATCGCCAACCAACTTTATAGTTCCTGCACGCTCAGACTTGTGGTGTGAACACGCCGGACCGTTCAAGATTGTGTGCAGGAACGGGCACCGGCACGGTTCTGTCAGCCTGAATGCGCCATGAGAGGTTAGGTGCCTTGCTCAAAGGCACGTCAGCCATGTGGCAGAAATGGAGAACAGCCACATTCTTCCTGCTGGCGTGGGATTCAAATGTGCTGCCTTCCAGTCCCAAGTACAGCGCCCAATACATTACCATATGCATTAGCGGTACCAACCCATCAGCTGTTAACCAGTGCCTTACCGATTGTGACTAATACTGGAAACACCATTTCTTAGGTGTTTCTCATTAGCTTTTCTACAATAACTACATAACCTTAAAAATGTTGTAGGAACAGAATCAGTCTTGCTAGAAAATAAGCTGCAGATGTGTCCTGGTGGAAGGGAAGACCACTCCACCATGAACACGATTCCCACAAGCCGCATGCATGATTCACAGACCAGTGCTTGGCCCCGCAGCAGCACGCTCTTGGTTTATCAGCATACACCCAACCAGACAGCCATTGCTCTCCGTCCCAACCCTCCACACCGCACAACTGCTCCTTGCCACTTCACCCCAGCCCAGCCCTCTCTCTGGTCTATCAGCATATACCCACCACCCAAGCAGCTATGGCTTGCTCCTGGGGCTGCACCACAGCACACACCTCCTCCATGCCACCTCACCCCCACTCCTGCACCCTGTGCTGTGCTGTGCTGCTGTGCTGCTGTCCCTCCACTGAGGGGTGTCCTGTCCTCCCTGCACTGGCTCATTAGTGTCATCTCTAATGGAGCGGTGGGGCTGGGGAGTGGGACCGAGAACCGCGCTTTAGCAGCAATTAACCCCTGTCCGGCCCCCGGGGGAGACCGCGCGTCAAAGCGCCCGCTAACACACTGTAAACAAGCCCGGCTCATCAACGGCAACAAGCAGGGAGATGGAGGAGGATGAGGAGGAGGTTTGCTGGGTGGGTGGGTCAGGAGGAGCGGCCCCTCTCTTTACGCTCTGAATGATAAGATGGAGGACATCAGAAGCCGCCTTTAGTCTTTCTGGCAAGGCAAGAGTTTGGTTGATTCGGACAGTGGCTGTAACACGTCTGTGTGCCTGTTTGGCACAATTTACACAACAGAGAAGAAATAGTGTTTAAATAGCTCCCCTTGGTAGGGGTGATGTAAAACTATTGCAAAACATTGTTATTACATACTGGGGAAACCATCCTTCACTAAATCCACACTTTATATTTCTGGCCTATAATGAGCCATTGCAAAAAGCTATTCATGGGAGTCAAAAAACATCAAATGCCACCATAGTGAAAGCAAGTATATCTGATGACAAATTCCATGGCTCCTCGCAGGTGCTTAAGAACTCGTTCAGTAGCCTAGAGCCTACACCTGTCAAAGTGGGATAAAACGTGCGTTACTGCATGAAGACGGTGTAGTAATTAACATGAAAGACTGGCTTTTAGAACAAGTAACTATCGATAGGTGAAGCACAATCCTTATTATATTATTGCATTGTATGCCTATGGCACCTCCACTTACACCAGAGTGGAGCTGGATACTTCATGAGTTGGTCAGAGAAGTACAAGTGTAGGATGATGTTCGTCAAGTACCCTTGTGCATATGGGTGTCATATCTGATCCACAGCCTTCGCTACCGCAAAACAGGCCTCTACTGACAAGGCACCCATTGCTTTACGTGTTCTGGGCATGGCTAACAGCGGTGCTAAGTGTTACAAGTATCAACAACAAAGTTCCACGCAGCTGGTTAGTTTGACATTTGCAACTATGTAGCCGTGTCGCGTTACATTTGCAACTATGTAACCGTCCGCTATGGAGGACGGGTTTTTGGGAATACAGAATGTATAGTAGCCCAGGAGGACACACATGATATGTAAGCAGGCTAATAGAGGGCTGCCATCGTCTCCTGACACTGCAATGCTAACAAACTTCTCCCGTTTGTAAACTCGGGTTTTCTTTTTTCTTTTTTTGCTAACATGGCTTAGATCCAGAACAAACATGAATCAAAGTTTTCACAAAATTCACGTAGCCAGTGGAATTGTACATGCATTTTCATGTTACAAGGTAACTGATCTGACTTACTTTTCAAAATTGAATCCAAGCGGGCTTTTCACTTTTCCGGATTCTTGTCCAACGTAGACATAATGCGTCAAAGACCATTGGCTACGTCTTGACCTGGGGACAAGGACGTGAAGAAAAAAAACTATCGAAACTAACCCGCCCACTTTTGTAACACGGGTCAAAATACACGGTGTGCATTCCAATATGCAACCTTGCTTCCTCCACTTGTGCTTGTGGCCTCGTACCAGGAAGTATGATGACATCACTGACAACAGCATTATATTTCAATATCTTGCAAAAGCTCAATTGTAAAGTCTTTTTCTCATTTGCAATTGGGATGGTGAATGAAAAACAGTCCCCCAAAAGTTGATGTTGCTAGGCTGACAGCAGGGAAACTTTATTGTTTTCTCAACGGAGGAGGGACCAGGTGGTGGGGTGAGGCCACAAGCACAAGTGGAGGAAGCAAGGTCACATATTGGAACGCACTCATGGCTAACCTGTTCTAGCAGGATTTGCTTGCTAATGATGTATTATGTTTCATCAAATAGGCCTACTATATCCTGAACTAGGCTAGGCCTATGCACTGTGTTACAGATGGGCCTAGAATGCAGAATATTTAAGAAATTATATCAATAAGCAGCAGTGGGCCTATCATTGAAAATGTAGCCTGTATTTTGCTAAAGAACAGTTGTGCTGTGTTTAGCTTTCCTGAAGTTAATTGCTGTGAGGCTGGAAAAGGAAAATATTGGTGTGACTTTTGCTCTGCAAGAAACTATTAGGGGAATTCATGCTCCAGACGATACATCCAATGAAACTGTGAAAATAGAAAACATATCTCAGCAAATTTGTGCTAATTATGAAAATGAGCGGGTAAGATGAAAGTGATGCCCCCTGATCAGGCTCAGTACAGTAATAGCCTTAACTCCTCAAAGACAGCCCCTTGCAGATTATCAAATCCATGTGGAGCAGGAACCAGGGAAGGAAGGCTTTTCAGCTCTCCCCGTCTCCTGCTGCCTCACAACCTGTGCACGCGTCTGGATGCTGTGACTGTGCTCAGGAACACTGACATCTAGTGTTACCCTGGCTCCGATTTTGGAATTCATGGCCACAGCCTTTACACACACTGTGTTGCTACTTATGTCCTGGAGGTAATACATTATGAATTGATTTATTTAATTCAACTAAACCAGTTCTTAACCGCACTGCAAACAGGCCGACTGAACGGCATCATGTCACACTGTATTAGGCCTACTTGTGTGCTTATGCAGACAGTGCACCTGTGACTTTAAAGAACAACACAATCGCCACAGGTCAATGGCAAGGTCAGGAAGTACAAGCTGAACTATGTTAAACGCAATCTATTACATTTTGACATGGTACATTTTGTTGCCCATAAGACATCTTTGTGTGAATTGTGTGAAGTACTTTAAAGTGCACATTGTTGAGAACATTGTTTGCTGTGTACAATATTGCCATTCAGACCAAATGCATGTTTAATGAGTATTTCATTAAAATGTATGACAATATTGGTTGGTTCATTCTTTATTGTTTTTTTTCCTTCTTATTGTGTTTGCAGAGCACTGGTATTATAATAATTGGCCCCCAAACAGACCTGTGCAAATTAAGTCCATTTTGCCTGTAGGCTACTGAGGCATGAACCGTAAGAGACACCACAGACAAAGAAGCTTCTTTTTACCTGAGGAAAGAAGAAAAAAATGTATGAGTGTCAATAATCTACACAAGTAAGGCAACTCTCCCAAGGTTTTCCAGGCCTGTGGTGCATTATTCATGTTTGCCATTGCCAGAGGACTCTTAATTGACCCCTGCTCCGTACAAAAACTTCACGAGATGAAAGAATGCAATGTTTTGTAATTCAACTTTTGAGTCCCTCTCACTCCAATCCAATAGTATTGGATTCCAAGGGCATGAATAATTCACGGCGTGAGGGGTTACCTTGGCTTGAAGATGTCATGAGGAACCATGCCTACAGTCTCTAGAACAAGGTGAAACATGATGGAAGAAGCTCAGACAAAAAAAGAAGTATCATCATCATCATGTGGCAGACACACAGAACACGCCAACAGGTGATGGCCATGTCCTGATTTAATGTGATACACCACTGTCTTATTAAGTTTTTTTATATATATATATATATATATTTACGGGCTTTCATGCCTTTATTTGATAGGACAGTCTGAGATGGTGACAGGAAGTGAGTGGGACAGAGAGACGGGGTGGGATCGGGAAATGACCCCGGCCGGACTCGAACCGGGGTCCCCGTGGGCATGCAAGCCCAAATGTGGGGGGCTTAGCGCGCTGCGCCACAGCGCCCCCCCTCCCCTCGTCTTAGTTTTTAAGACACTGTTCTTTAGCGTTTACTTCTAATATGCACTGGATGGTATTCACATACAGGGCAACATGCCAGTTATAAGGGCTTACATTTTCCAGTATAGATTAAGTAAGGCTATTAGTCTTAATTAGCGCAAGGTAATAGGAATTCAGGTTATTACAACAGGCTTTCTCTGCACTGTCTGGGGGAGCATATCTTCTAGCTAGGGGAAGCGAACTCCCTTCAGCCTCTAAATTTTAATCGACAAAGAAACAATATTCTCGCACTACCAATAGACATACAAGAAAGTGTTCACAACTTTTCTAAAAGAAAAAAGTAAAACCTTTAATTACATGGCCATAACAACAAGTAATAGATAAAGCCGTGAAATATGGAAATGAAGTTGTGGACTAGAGTTGAAATAACAAACAAACAAACAAACCCTAAAGATTATGGCGAACAATACAAATGGAGAGGAAACTCATGCCCAGGATTTTCAAAAGCAATTTGCAGTAATTGCCTGTGGTCTACCTTTGGTGGCCTTGATTAAAGCTCTCAATCAGCCGGCTGCAACCTGGCACTCCATACTTGTCAGTGTTCTGTATGTTTAAAAAAAAATGGTGAGCTCATTAAGTAAAATGACTACCTGGCCCTGGGAAAAAATAACCACACAGAAACAAATAGACATAGAGTACACACACATGCACACACACAGAAATTGAATGACACTCCATTGGTAGAGGATCATTGAAAAAAGCGTTGTGTTGGCACATCCTAGTGGTTTTTCATGGATAATAATGATAAACTGTCATGGCTGCAATTACAGCGAGCAGAGGATGGCAGGGTTTTATGCGTGTCAATGAGGTTTGCTCCTAATTGGCGATGAGGGACAGTGGCTCACTCGAAAGCTGTCACTCAAACATCAAGCAGCAGATAGAGCTGCTATTGAATTTATGTGCATGAGGACAACACTGGGGATTTTGTGGAGAGGTGTCCTTGCGACGGCTGTCCACTGCGCTCTCCTCTAAGTACCGTCCTTCCTAGTTATATATGCAAACAAGAGGAGCCACCATAATCATCTCTATGCACTCCACTCTGCAATATCTGTCAACGTCTCTCGGTGGAATGCAGGAGCACTGAAGTTCATGCACTGGGTGGAACTCTACACTCAAACGCTGGCCCTTTCCTTTCAGAGGAATACTTTGTTAGAGAACACAGCAAGAATATTAAAACAGAGTTATTACTAATTGCTATTGTGACTTGGATTTCCCCATGGTGACATACAAATGGATAGATGTCTTTGTGTTGTTGTTTTTTCCCATTCCTTACCAGTAAACAGAGCTTTTGTGTTAGACTTTCAGCAGGGTAGGTGGGGGATCTGGGATCTCTCTCTCTCTCTCTCTCTCTCTCTCTCTCTCTCTCTCTCTCTCTCTCTCTCTCTCTCTCTCTCTCTCTCTCTCTCTCTCTCTCTCTCTCTCTCTCTCTCTCTCAAAACACAATGAGAAAGAGTGTGTGAGAAAGAGTGTGTGCACGCGCCGTGCGTGAGTTCGTGTGTGTGTGTGTGCGCGCGTGTGTGTGCGCGCGCACGTGTGTGTGTGTGTGTGTGTGTGTGTGTGTGTGTGTGTGTGTGTGTGTGTGTGTATGTGTGTGTGTGTGTGTGTGTGTGTGTGTGTGTGTGCGCGTGCGTGCGTGTGTTCGTTTGTGTGTGTGTGTGTGTGTGTGTTTGAGGGGGTGTTATGGTGGGTTCCTCCTCTGCTGTCAAAGATACCCTGTGCCAACCATGATAGAAAATGAGAAACAAACAAGAGCTGCAAATTTCTTTTCATTGCAACCTTATTTTTAGCTTTCTTTTATCTCATCGTAATTGTTTTATACTCCTGAGGTATTTGCCTGTATTTCAAAGTGATTGCATGCAAAGAAGGTTTGCCAGTGTCTCGTTGCTTTATTTCATTTGTATGTATTATTAGCTCTCTGCTGTTCCTGAAATGTCAGTTTTAATTATTGTAACTCACTCTCCTTTGAATGTGAATATAAATTAGATTATAGCACTTCCAGAGCACAACAATAAAACAATCCAACCAGAAAAAACAATGGAAAACCCTTGATAGTATTGAATGCAGTAGCAAATATGATTGATATGATAAATATGATATGATGATAATATATGACATTATATGATACAAGACAATATACGATAAAAGGCAATATGATATGATATCAACAAGAAGGGCCTTTGCCAACAACTGACCTCCATAGGAGGGACATCAAGTGAATTGCCACTCAGACATGGGCCACTCAACAGAATTCTGATGGGAATAAAGTGGCTTCCCCACAACTCTCGGCAGCTATTGGTATTCCAAAATTAGAGTCACTTAGCATTGAGGACTTCTAAACTCACTGTTATGTGATATAATAGTAATAGGCCTACATTGTTCCGAGAACATGCTTGAAAGGTGAGGTAAGACAACAGTACTTTGTGATTCTGATCAAGGAACAAGGAACACCTGATATTAAATCGTATCAGCTTGTGGATGATTGTCATTAAATATCTTCAAGAACTGTCTGCATTTTACATGTACTGTATATCCAGGTCATGTGTATTTTACTATCGTGTGCAGGGATATGGCCAATGAGTGATTAAAATCCTACTGTATCTTGTTTGGACATAGCCTACTGTATATTGTGTCATTGCTCTGTGTGATCAATGGGAATTTCATAATGTGAACGATATAGGTAGGTGCCCCCAACTGCCAGAGGTAGGCCTATATCCCTGACACCTCCCAAACCTCAGATTAATTCATAAAGCTATATTGGCATCTTGACTATTTCATGTCTGCATCAGTTCATACGCACACAAGATTTGGTGTAAACCCAAGTCATAGTTAGCCATTTTGAAAGTGTTGGCCACCAAAAATGAATCCTTTCATGCACCTTTTATAGAGTGTCCGCATACATGATTTGGTGCAAACCTGCAGTGGCAGAACAATTGCACAAAGGGGCTCCCATACAGCCTGCCGAGGTCACAATAGGACCCCATCCACTCGGAGGGCCCCCTATAGCTGAGCCTCGTCCATCCACCATTTCAAACGTTACCAAAATGAACAAAATAACAAAATATCTGTGGAGGCGACAGCAGTCTGTGCAAAACCACAATATTCCCAATGCATGGAGAATTTAATAATGTCTTTTACAGTCAATACTGGGCCAGCTTGAAGTTGGAATGTTTCCTCTAATATGATGAGTAAATAAGACTGATCAAGTATGATGTGATATCACCAAGAATATTAATCAGTATTGCTCAGTCACCTACGACCTGGATTATTGGAAGTACTCCCAATCGTCACAACAAGGATGCATGTGAATATTTCTCTGCATCTGTTGGCTTGTGGCATTCACCCATTCACCCAAAAGAGAAAGCAACTACTGGAAGTTTATATCTGTTCGGTATGCCAAGCCTATAAGTCGATCAGCATTCAGGAGTTTTGTTGACAGCCCTGAAGTGTGTGTGCTGGGTCAGTCTTGTTATCATCGCGGATCTCGTTTGCAGAATTATGCCCTCCCTCCCACTCCATATCCTGAGTATGCAGCCAGAACGAAGGTGCTTTACTCTTCTAATGATTCCTCCCCGACTCCGAAAATCTCCCCACAGCTAAATCCCACAACGGGCTCCGTGCCTTTAAACTCAGCAGAAAGCCTATTTACCAGCAAATTAAAGCGCTAGCTTCGCCATGGCACCGGATCCTGTGCATTCGGAAAAACAGGGCAATTACTTGGAAAGAGTTTGCCAGGGGAATAGTCCTCATCGCATGAGAGTGGGTGCAAGACTTGCAAGCGAGTCACAAATTTGAAGTTTACATACGCAGACACAAACACTACACAAACACAGCACACTCACACACACACACACACACACACACACACACACACACACAAAACACTTGCGTACACACATGGACACACACATGCACGTACACAGGCACACACGCATGCACACGCAGCAGGCAGACACACACACACACACACACACACACACACACACACACACACACACACACACACACACACACACACACACACACACACACACACACACACACACACACACAGGATACAAATCACACAGTGCAATATAGTAGTGAGGGGTAGGAGCAGAATGACTATCAGTTTGTATAGACAACTTTTAAAGATCGCCTCTCAACGTAATTTAATTAATATTGCCGTGTTCCCAATTGTTATTGAATGTGTTACGCGTTGGTCCTGTTTTAAAAAACGTTCTGGTTGCTTTGTTTCAAGGCGTTTTTGCAAGCTGGCAAGGTGGCTTGTGGAGAAACGAGAGAGTGTTCCGTGTTTCTCGTGGAAATGCGTCTCTGATTGGCTCACTCCTCCTGCTCTCAAAGAAACGCGTCTCTGATTGGCTCAGTCCTCCAGCCTTGGGAGAGAATGTAATGGGAAACAGAGTCGCCACTTCCCCGGATGGTACTGCACTATAGGGGCGCCAACGGAGGCGTGTAGGCTCCATTCAGGGCTGTGCTCTTTCGACAGCGACCCCTAGGCGAGCTGTAGGCACGGAGCAACCGGAGTGAGCAGGCTTTATGTATGAGGCTTTGTGCTGTGTGTGTACCTGAGAGTAGCAACCAGCTGATAGCTAAGCTAAGATATGTTTCGGACCACCAGACGTTGCTTGTTTTGAAAACAAGCAGAAAAAAATTACTCGACATGTTTTTAGATAAATGGGTCGATATAAACCTTTGTGGGCAACGCCTTCTTTCGACGTGACGAAACACAGAAAGGCTTTCGTGATTCGCTCGTTTCTCTGCATTATTGATGTAAATTGGGAAACACCGGGAAACACAGCCAGGAGAGTTGACGCACCGCTATGAGAGCCTTGCAAGTGAGTTTAACTTGGGGTGACCGTCCGATCTTCGAAAGGAGTGAGTAAAACTGAGTTTTATCGGAAGTTGGCCTTTAACAATTAAAGCTAGAGAAGTGTAGGCAGCCCCAAAACCAGGCATGCAAAGGGAGGAGGAGGAGGAGTGGGAGTAGGAGGAGGAGGCGGAGGAGGAGGAGGCCGCTGCATGGTGGAGTGGGTGAAGTAAAGCCTTGCAGGTTCATTACATCATGGGTATAGAGAGAGAAGGAGAAGAAGAAGCCGTTCCTCCTTGCTCAGGCGGCCACGGATGGCCGGGTTCCAGTGGGGATTACTTTGTTGTCTTTGTTTAGGGTGTAGACTGCTGGGCCCATGGGAGTGCGATGGAAGGGGGGAGGGGGAGGGGGGGGGCTTATGGGGATAGTGAGTGCGAAGGAAGACGAAGGAGGAGGAGAAGCAGGAGGAGTACGGGGGAGCTTCATCTCCCCCTGATTTCATGTTTCTCCATCCCTCCGCCAGGCCAGTGTTGCACTGCTGCCTATGAAGCCTCTGGAAAAAGCGGGATGTGCAAGCAAAAAAGCCATTTCCCAGTGTGCATTCCCTTTGGAATGGCTTGCCTTGGGAATGACTCCAAAGAGAAAGCGATGATATGGGGATACCAGTCACTCAGGGACCGATCGTACTGACTACATGTGCTGTATCGAAGGTTTTTAAAGCAAAAGTTTTATTTTTTCCCGTTTGATCCACTGTGGAAGTTCAACATGAATATGCTCAGGCATACTCGTGATTTCCCGTCTTCGCCCTGAGTAGATGTGGTGTTTTCGTATGGGGACACAGCTCCACGAGTTCTTGCACTCTGCAATTCCAATGCTTCCACTTTGAGTGAAATCGTTCCTGCATCCCTACTTCCTTTTTTTTCCCTTATTTCAATTTTGCACGAAAAATAAAAACACTTTTAGACTTGACCTGTTATTGCAATTAGCAGCTCTCTGAAATGAGTTTGCCCGAATAGCCACTTGACAACACAGATGTGGGCACAGTATACATCTGAACACGAGCCATATTTTCATGTGACTAAAAAAAGATGTTCTTTAAATGTGACAAGCTCGGGCTAATGGTTCCTTTACAATCCAGCTAAATGAATTTTGCAGTAACCGACTGTAAAAAGTGTGAATTCCTTTGTGCTTGCATCGTTGGCCCTGCTGTCCCTTTAGTTGCTATGCCATTGACTCAAATTATATATCTGGTAACCTGAGTGGCCCCCGCTCAGATAGCTTTTGACTGCAATAAATTGCCTCCTGAATTTCCGCTTCATAAATGGCTCTTAAATCGAGATCTTGAGTGGTCTGATGATGTTTTAATTGTAACTCTGCGAATGTATCAGCCATGACCTAGAGGCTTTTTGTGGCAGCTTCCATTCAATATGTATATGTGTTCCGACACCTTAGGGTTTAAAAAGGTTAATTAACCTCTGGTGGTAGACCTTTCCTTTGCACTTAACTTGGTCTATGTCCTGATAGTGCCATTAACCCGTGCCCTAGCCCTTTCACCTGCTCTATCATTATTACACATATAAAACCCATTAAAACTTCCCATTGATTTTTTTTAGACTTATACTTTTTGAAAAGCTTGTTAGCATTTTTCATGTTCCGGGAGGTGAATGCCATCTTTTGAGTGCGGGTTAAAATGATAAATAGAGGCTGCTAATGGTGTGCCCAGAATCTGTATGCATGGTGGTGACTCTCTTTCTTTTTTCTCTGGATGGGGGTTCTCAAAATCATCATTTTGTTGGGTTTGCTCTAACCGTGAAAACAACAAATAGGACTGTACTGTACTGGACAATATATTGGCACATACAGTGGAGATTCATCACAGCTGCTACTGTTAATTAATTTGACTGAAACATTTTTTTCCTGCAGTGAGGTGTGAGTTTCCAAATGAAAACACATTGCAGCCTGGGTTTGATGGAGAAGCGGCAGCTACATAACAAGAATATCGTCCATGTAAACAATTTTGCATCAAATTGTGTTGATTGAACACTTACAGAGTAGGACCAACACTATGGGGGTTAAATCCAACTCTTCAAGTGTTGAATTAACACTGCACAATTTCCTGTGTGTAAACAGAAGTCACACCCCTCTCTCTGCCTCTCTGTCTAAAACAATAAAGAACAATTAGCGAGAGGACACAGTGCATGCTATTTGTGCTGTTACCCTAGCAACAGCATTGATTAACACTTAAGCAGTCTCGAAATTAACAAAGTAAAAGCTCCTCTGAATGGCTACTCAGTGTGTTAAAGTGGCCGTGAACATGCAGGTGTTCCAAAGCAACTGCTGAGTCTTAAAATGGAGAGCGGGTACAAATACCTCAACCCCCCCTGACACTTGCCATCACTCAAATAAACCCTTTGACTGATAATATTCTTATTTACTGTAGTCATGTAATTTGACATGATCAAATGTTCTCAGAAAATATATGTTAGTAAATATAATCATCACATTGGCTTCTGTAAATTGTTGGAAATAAAAAGAAATAGGCCAAGCTTTCTCATCATTTGTGGCACAGAAAATTATTTATTTTTTCTCACATTCGGTGGTGAGCCTCTTCTTTAGCATGGGCCCAATGAAAAGGACTGTTTACCCTTCAATGGCCAAAACCTAATGATTACCCTTTGAAGGGAATTTAAAAGACTTGGCACCATACCAAACCTGTAGGCAAGCTTTAAGACTGCAAATGCAAGAACTGAATGACTGGACACTCTCCATTCTCTAATGCACTGTTTCTCAACCTATTTTTTTTAACAAATGCCCCCTGAACTGTACCTCATGATACGCCTCTCAGCGCCCCCTTGACCTCATCATAAGCCCGTCAACGCCCCCCTCTTAGTATTAAAATAATATAAAATAGGCTACTGCCCCCAATGGCAACTAAGCCCCCCCCCCCCCACCAGCTGAATTCTTCTCAATGCCTCCCAACTGCCCCCTTTGAGAAACTACTACCACAGAGTTCCATGCCTGCATCTCTGCAGTAGCTATTTCAGTCAACTCAATCCAGTATTTGTCTGTACAGGCAATACCAAAGACAAAGTGAATGTGTGCCATTGATTTGTGATCTAAACTCCCACCCCCCTTTCCTGTTACTACCACAGAATGTCCCACTCATGGTTCATTTCTGGTTTCTGGACGAGGCGGTTTTGGTTGCAGTTCCTCTCTGTTTCCATGTGTGGTGCTTGATTTTGGAGTGCAGAATGAATGGAGTTCTATGGAGCTATACCAGAGACTGTCTGTACAGTAGAGTAGGCTATATGAGGAGACAGAAAACTTCAGAAGGCGTCCATAGAAATGAATGGGGCAAATTCGTAACGCAAATATGGCACGTGCCTGCACATATCCCACCTGTCCGCCAACAAAGAGCCAATTGCTTGCTGAGCTGCACTGTCATTTACCCAATCATCTCGCCGCCTCGACGCATAATCTTTTACGACTGCTAAAACACAATCGGATCTCATAGACCGCAAAGTAGAACCCAAGTCGTGAAATTCCGTTCATGTGCAGTTCAGAAGGGAAACAATGATTTTCAGCGTTGCTTTCATATATACCACCAATACTAGATAGCCATTATAATCTGGTTTTCATTGCGATTCCAACCATATGGGTTGTGGATCACTCAGCTGTCCCATAGGCTATCTGTTTAATCATTCCTTTTAAATTTAATCATTCCTTTCCCATGGTCTTACTAATCTGAAATTGCAAAGCTGAGGCGTAGGCCTAGGCAAGATGGCCATCGAGTGAAATGACTCATGGGGCACCTAAGTCACGCCCCTCTACTTCCGATCCATGGGGCTGTAGCTCGCAAAATTTTGTATGGAAGTGAATGGAGCGAGTCAAGCTAAAATCTGATTTCGTTCGGCATGTGCACTGGATTTCCCATATGATAGCAGTGAATTTTAAAGGTTTGGATTGGCATCGTAAGACCGTTCATTTCTGGCAGACAAGAAAGGTTATTTTAGTTTTTGTGCAAAACTGTGTGAGAGACTACAACGTGCGCCTCAGATATTTGACGTGAACCGAGGCTGAAGGTGCACAGCCTGCCCTACCGCTGCACCGTGGCTGAAGTGGCTGCACGTCAGACATGCCACTTCTTTTGTGTACTTCAAATAATTACATATTTCTGCATGCACAGTCACAAATCGCTTGACACGTGAAATCAACGATCACAGCATTGGTTATTATTAATTCCAAGGTACAGTACTGCGTGATCGAGGGGGGAATACGAGGTGGATCGGAAAATAGCTTTGCTTAGTCCATTACAGCCCAAATTTTTCACGTTCCCAGCCCCATGATCCGCCCGGAAGGGGTGGAGACTTAAGTGCCCCATTCTAAGTGACTTTGGCTGTACCCCTCAAAGTGCAATTTTCTCAGCATATATTTTTTATCTAGTAATTTTAATGTTGTTTTTGAAAGAGGGTGTGCAGAAAATACCCACACAGGAACTAGCTTGAACATTCATTTCCACCATGGTTTCACCATGGCTGTTTGTGTCACATGACTATGCAGGAAGTAGCGCATAGGAAACCATGGTGGAAATGGGTGTTCAAGATAGTTGCTATATGTCGTGATGTAATATGTACAGTATGACAATGCTCAGTTTTGTTTATGAGGGTGTTTTTGGTGGACAAAAAGATTAGGCCTATTGGATTGTATGACTTTGACAATTGATTTGTGCAGATTTTCCCTTTGGCCAACTGTCTTTGGCCCCCAACCAGATCAGATATGCTTGTAAAATGGGCAGAATTCTCCTTTTAAAAATTATTTAAAGTGTTGATGATGTCATACACTGCTTGCTTATGATCGGAGATTCTAGTTCATGGCAAGCCTTATCCTATTTATTTTCTTCCGAAGTATACACACTACATATAACAGCATAGCTGACACAAGTAGGGTAGAATGCCCTAAAGTGGGACGATGCCTAATGTGGGACACCTTAAGGTTTAAGGGGTGTAGCTTTGCCCCAAGTTGGTAAATGTTTACAAAACTAAAACCAAATAAAAGCCCTATCATCCTGTTATCATAATATCATGATTTAGTAAATGTATAGTAATACTCCAGGGAGGGGTTACAATTAAGAAGAAGGACCCTGGGTGAAGTCCATCAAATGGCAAATTACATAGCATTTGACCAAATTTGTCTTTAGGGTATACATCAATTCCAATCAAAACATCATTTTCAATTTTTTGATAAATATGTTGGGTAGGTATATGTTCATCAGAAAATAATGTGTGGTGTATATAAAATAATGTAATATTTTATTTTTAAACCATATTATTAGTGTCCCACTTTAGGATAGGTGCATCCTAAAGTGGGACACAAGATTTTCCTAATGTGGGACAGTTGTAAAAGTAGTAATTTAATAAGTCAAACAATTACTATGAAGTCAAACACCATGTCCACATAGGAAAATGGATATTTAAATCTATATCAAAAGTGTATTTCAGTCTTTCTGGCCTAATCTACTGGAGCACAGCTATCAACACAACATTTGGGTCCAAAAACCGGAAGTTCTTTCCTCAAATAGAGCTGACATGTTGAAGTGACCAATTGTGTGCAATGGGTTCAAACAGTCTCAGTCTTATTTACCAATAAAAGAAAGTAAAAATAATTAATAAAACATGCTCTAAATGTGTAGCTGATATGTCTTACAGAGTGGCAGATCACATTTTGAATTAATATTTTACACAAACATGTTTTAGAGACCTTTTAATATACACTGTCCCATATTAGAAAACCGATTTTCCCACTTTAGGGATAACCATGGTTTTTGACCAACTTACATTAATATCCAAATTATTCAAATTAGAAACGCTTAACATGTTTTTAAAGGTTGTATCTGATTAGAGCATAACTAGAGGATGAAAAGCGTGTAATTTGTTTGTATTGAAATGCTGTTGTAGCAGGTGACACTTCCTGCTACCTCGCTGTGCCCTTCCCAGCTACCTCCAGTAACAAGGAGGCGGGGCGACTACAGGGCAATTAACCAATGGGCACTAGATGCATCTTTTAAAAACCCTGAGCCAACAGCATGGTAGTTCCTGCTGCTTTGGTGTGTGTGCCAGACTGGCCACTTTGGGTATGTTGTGTTTTTGTCCTTTCATTATGTTCATTCATTTCTTTATTTTGATGTCTTGTGTATTGACTGTTTGTATTTATCTGTACTGTAGCCACACACATGGGCCTCAGGCTAAGGCCTAGCTTTGATGTAGCCACCTTGGGCCTGCTTACAGGTATGTTCTATGCTCATCTAGATCTTGTCAAGTGCAGTGGTAAAATGCTAACTTGAACACGTGGAAGCAGATGGTTGATGTAAACATGTGTAAGCTTAGCTGTGCAGTTTTCATGTGATTGTTCTTGTTTTTCAGGTAGCATGGCCTTTAACCCTGTGCTGCTCCAGGTGTAGGTCGTGCTGCTGTCTTGTCTTGTCTTGTCTTGTCATGTGTTTTTGTTTTCTTTTGATATTGTGTTAACTTACTGTCTTGTCTGTTTAGTTTCATTTTTTTTTGGGCATAACTTCCAAGGTAACATCGGGTTTTATCTGGCAAGGAGCATTAGTTTAGAGGGTGGCTAGTCATATACTAGTGTGGTGCATTTGGCACTTGTTTGCTGTGTAATCCAGAATGTTTGCTGTGGACTGTTTTAAGTCATGGGTTGCTGTGATGAAGGTACACTTTCCAGTAGCATGCCCCCTTTAGTCACTGTGAGCACTTGCCAGTCTCGTCCCGAATAAATAAAAGAACTACCTTTTTGTGTTGGAATTCACGTCTCCTCATGTCTTTTCGAACCTGTGTGCCTTATGATACTATTGCTGGTTTAAGTCAAAGTATTCTATAGTCTGGGGGTGAAACTCCCCCAGTGGCGTAGTCGTGCAACTACAAGATGGGTTATTATTTTGGGTAATTATCAAACCTAAAAGTCCACTCTGCTACATTTGACGTAGACGGCAGGAGACAGGTAGACGTGAATTCCAGGTATTGTTTTATTTGTAATTTTTGAGTTGTTTGCTTTACAAGACAAGACAGCAGCCGACCAGAAGATGGATATCTGGGGAACCTTCCTGGCCAACTATCCCCACACCTACCGCCTCCATTAGTCATGTCAGCTGAAATGTGGTGCCCCTCCTTGACTGGCCTTGTGGTTGGCGCCCCACAGGTTGATCGGGAGCTGCTCCTAATTTGAACTGCTTGTGTGGGGTGTGTCAGGAACGTGACTTAATGTACTGGCTTGGCCTACTGACCAATTGCCATGGGAAAGGCTTGGATAGCGGCGGTCCACCGCCGGGTCTCCAGTTCGGATAGCGGCGGTCCACCGCCGGGTCTCCAGTTCGGATAGCGGCGGGTCCACCGCCGGGTCTCCAGTTCGGATAGCGGCGGGTCCACCGCCGGGTCTCCAGTTCGGATAGCGGCGGGTCCACCGCCGGGTCTCCAGTTCGGATAGCGGCGGGTCCATCGCCGTCTCCAAGTGTCATGTTTTTATTGTGTTGTAGATCACTGGGTCCCCTCTGCATCAGGGGCTGGGCCCACTGGCCTTGTCATTTCTCCCATTAAGGGACACTTACTCCGCTGAGTCAGTTTTAATTCATGGTTGTAAAATTCCATGGTGAACACCCTGGTAGCCTTGAGTTTGTCGTCGGGGCGACGACAAGCAATGGGGGGGTGGATTGTAGCAGGTGACACTTCCTGCTACCTCACTGTGCCCTTCCCAGCTACCTCCAGTAACAAGGAGGCGGGGCGACTACAGGGCAATTAACCAATGGGCACAAGATGCATCTTTTAAAAACCCTGAGCCAACAGCATGGTAGTTCCTGCTGCTTTGGTGTGTGTGCCAGACTGGCCACTTTGGGTATGTTGTGTTTTTGTCCTTTCATTATGTTCATTCATTTCTTTATTTTGATGTCTTGTGTATTGACTGTTTGTATTTATCTGTACTGTAGCCACACACATGGGCCTCAGGCTAAGGCCTAGCTTTGATGTAGCCACCTTGGGCCTGCTTACAGGTATGTTCTATGCTCATCTAGATCTTGTCAAGTGCAGTGGTAAAGTGCTAACTTGAACATGTGGAAGCAGATGGTTGATGTAAACATGTGTAAGCTTAGCTGTGCAGTTTTCATGTGATTGTTCTTGTTTTTCAGGTAGCATGGCCTTTAACCCTGTGCTGCTCCAGGTGTAGGTCGTGCTGCTGTCTTGTCTTGTCTTGTCTTGTCATGTGTTTTTGTTTTCTTTTGATATTGTGTTAACTTACTGTCTTGTCTGTTTAGTTTCATTTTTTTTTGGGCATAACTTCCAAGGTAACATCGGGTTTTATCTGGCAAGGAGCATTAGTTTAGAGGGTGGCTAGTCATATACTAGTGTGGTGCATTTGGCACTTGTTTGCTGTGTAATCCAGAATGTTTGCTGTGGACTGTTTTAAGTCATGGGTTGCTGTGATGAAGGTACACTTTCCAGTAGCATGCCCCCTTTAGTCACTGTGAGCACTTGCCAGTCTCGTCCCGAATAAATAAAAGAACTACCTTTTTGTGTTGGAATTCACGTCTCCTCATGTCTTTTCGAACCTGTGTGCCTTATGATACTATTGCTGGTTTAAGTCAAAGTATTCTATAGTCTGGGGGTGAAACTCCCCCAGTGGCGTAGTCGTGCAACTACAAGATGGGTTATTATTTTGGGTAATTATCAAACCTAAAAGTCCACTCTGCTACACTGTCATTAAATTTTAATAAACCACCAAAGTCGAAGTGACAAAAATTGTCCCACATTAGGGCATTCTACCCTACTTGTGCTAAAACAGCAAACATAGCAAAAAAAAGTCCTTCTTAATGCTCTGTTGTTGCTGCGTATGGGGCCAGTCGTCACGCATCGTAATTCGTCCTTCACTAGCCAATAAGCATTCATTAAGCCTGGCTCAAACTACACGACTATCGCGCCGATTCTCGGCTGAAAACCCTCCTTACGACAATCGCTGGAACGTTACCCCCCAGGACCATCGCAAGCGATTGTCGGGAAAGATTTCCTCGTCGTGAGCGACGTTCTAAGATAGAACTTTGGCAGCTCAAAGAGTCGCCGATCGCAAATCATAGAAATCAAACAGTGTTTGATATTTGCGACTGGAAATAGAACGTCGGGCATTGTCTCGGTGGCTACGAGGAGCGACAAGATTGACAGTTGCGATTCTCTTCTAGTGTGCGGTGCACCTCGACGCCAAAATCGGACACACAATAGCTAGTCGTGTAGTTTGAGCCTGGCTTTAGCAGAATGCCCGCACGTTATGGGCAACAACAACTCAACCTGCAAGAATCTATTTCTTAAAGCCAGGCTCAAACTACACGACTAGCGATTGTGTGTTAATAAATCCAAATGGGTCAAACTGGCCAAATCTGATCTGGTTACTGGTTACAGTTTGTATGAGCAAAGTCCTTTCCCATAAGTCATTTCACTCCGTGTCTATCCTGGCGATGCGTCAGGGCAGCTATTTCAGATTAGTAAGACTATGGGCATCTCAAAATGAATGGGAAAATCAGGAATGGGACAGCTGAGCGAATCACAAATCATGGTTGCAATCGCAATGAAAACCGGAGTATAATGGCTCTAGGATTGGCCGTAGGCCTACATAGGAAAGTAACGCTGTAAAACGTTTTCTTCCTGCTAATTTTGAACTGTGCATGTGCGCAGCACTTTGCGACAACACGTTATGCTTTGTGGTCTGTAGGATCAAGTGGCACAGACTTTGTAGCAACCCCATGTGAGCAGCTGGGAGATGTGCAGGCAAGCCATATTGGCGTCACAAATTGCCCACGTTCATTTCTATGGACGCTTCCTTACTGTAAGTGTTTCGTCTCCCTCTATATAAGGGTCATTTCAGAATTGTGGGTACATTTCAGCTTTTGACAAAAGTAAAATAAAATGTTTTATTTCTGTGAAACTTTTTATCAATTCTCAAAGAACATACTTTCAATTGTACACTTCCAGTATTTGCCAAGCTTAAACATGTATGATTTGTATTATTTTATCTAAAAATCAGAGAACTATGGGTACATTCTGTCAACTCTGTTACGGGCAAATTAAGGTAAATATCAACTAAATGCAATAGCCTACATGGTAAAATCATGTGTTCCCTGACAGAGTATTTGTCCATATATCCATTTATTTAACTTTGAGTTTTCTATGATAAATATTCTTTTTTCAGGAGTTAAAACATTGAGACGTTTCACTGAAAAGTTGCCATGAGTGTTTACATTTTCTCCATAAAAAGCTTTAAAAATCTGTTAAATGCTTTGAAATTTCATGTAAGGAGTTAGTTAGTTATGGCACTGCTTCTGGTGTATGTATTAACAAGAAAACATATTTAATTCTCTTTTTTTAAGCAAAAACAAACAACTTTTGTAACAGAGTTGACGGGACAAACATAACAGAGGTTGACACTGTCAAGCTCTGATATTGTGTTGCCAGATTTGTCTGACCATTCCCAGCCCAAACAGTGCTCAAAAACCTAAATTCTAAATTCTTCCCAATTTCAAAAAAGTGTATTGATTTCTGAGGCAATACAAACATTTTTCTTAACCATTTTTACCCGCAGATGGCCATGCCAAGCAGCCCAATTGGGCGGGTAACCGCCCAATCTGGCAACACTGGCAAAATGTAACAGAGTTGACGATAACAGAGTTGATTTTTTTCACTATTTTGTGATTTTACTCCATGTGCTATCTCTAACTAGATACCACACATCATAACTAAAGCCACACTTTAATGAAGTTTCATAGTAAAATTGATTTTAGAAAATTGAAAGATAGATTTACTACAGAATCATAGTAACAGAGTTGACGCACAATAAATATACTCTTGGTGTGTTCTCAACATTTAGCACAAATTATTAGGAGAGACAGTTAAACATACCATAATTCCCTTCCAAGGAAGTGAAGAAAAGGAAGTGACACCATTTGGTGCAGGTTATATGGTTTTATATAAATGCTATTGATTATTTTTATGTTGTTTTATGCCAGACGTAACAGAGTTGACAAACCCCTGGGACAGGTAAAAAAACATTTTTTAAAAATATCAAGATCAGCTGTGTTACAGGAAAAAAACATTCTCTGCAACAGAATATATTTATATTTATAGATTTATCATAAAAAATCTGCAAATTTTACAGAATTATGTTATGTTTATTCAAGTTGAACATGTGAATCTCTATAGTAGGACAGGCGATTTTGATGATTTTGGGGGGGTTTGGAATCATTGAATGCATATTTAACAAATAAATTGTGCATAAAATGTACATCAAACATTGTGCTCAGTGAACATACAGTCTATTTAGTGATAATATTGAAAGTAAATTCTGAAAAGATTATTATAAATATTTTTTTTTTTTGCGTGGGACACCAAATGTACCCGCAATTCTGAAATGGCCCATAAAGTGTCTCTGGTATGAGTGAGTGAAGTGATGCCGCTGGCTTGACCAGCCTTCAGATGACCAGTCTGCTATGGATTGCAGACACAAACCACCACCCACCACCCATCACCCTTCGTTTGCTTTTTTGCACACGTTAATTCCAGGCACACGCAGCCCTGTAACAATGTGACAGGTGGGACGTGCGGCAAGACAAGCAACGAGCTGACGAAGGTTGACTCTCTCATTAGGCCCCACAAAAGCCTCACCGACAGCCAGACGAGACGCTTACAGCTGCTGCGCCTTCATCTGCACACCTGCACCTGCTAACAACACAATCAACTCTACAGTGTTAATTCAACATGCCCAGAGGAGAACCAACACCACGCACCAACTTGTTAAATTTGACTCTCCAAGTGTTGAATTAACTGTAAAATTCATTGTGATACATCCGGGAGGTAGTGGGAGACAAGGAAGAAGGCAGAGGGAGCAAGGGCTTCAAATCGGGGAGGTGGAAGATTCTGGAAAAATTGGGGAGTTGGAAGAGGAGATCACGCTCTTAAAGTCTGCTTAGAGTCTTGATTTCTGCCTAACAGAATCAGCAGGGAAACATCCTATCCTATCCTATCCCATCCCATCCTATCCTATCCTATCCTATCCTATCCTATCCCATCCTATCCTATCCTATCCTATCCTATCCTATCCTATCCTATCCTATCCTATCCTATCCTATCCTATCCTATCCTATCCTATCCTATCCTATCCTATCCTATCCTGTCCTATCCTACCCTGCCTGCCTGCCTAGTAGGGCCTCAACCCCTGTCACGAACACCCTGGGATGCAACTGAACACGCTGCACCATGCATTTTATACTCTCTAATCCCAATTAAAGTCCAGAAGGAGAGAGGCAAGAGGAATCAAAAGGAAAGCTGTCCCAGAGATGAGCCATGGGGTGGTGTGTGTGTGTGTGTGCGCGCGCATGTGTGCGTATAAGCATGTATGTGTGCGTCCCTGTGTCTGTGTGTGTGTGCGCGTGCACGTGTGTGTGTGTGTGTGTGTGTGTGGCGATGGTGGTGGGAGGGGGATGAACCAATTATTTTGAAGGGTATTAAGTCATCAGATTTACTTTTATCTTGATTGCATTGTGGAAGTCGTGCATAATTAATGGCGGGAGCTTATTAGGAAAAGATGATTAGGCAAATTTCACAGGTGTCGAATGCATTTTTCATGATGAATTTTTGCTGGGACAATCCTGCATTTCCATCTGTTCTGCTCCTATCAGAATGTCACTGTGGGGGAAATTAATGTGACGGCACAATGAGGACCGTCCACGCCACAGAGGCCAGAAGAAATGCAAAAATAAAAAAAAGAGAGTAAATAAGACTTCGGGGCTCACACAGCAATAAACATAAACAGGGAATTAACATTTTTAGAAGCAGCGCAATCATCACCGGCTTTATGGCAATGGGAGCTAATTCACTGTAAAATAGCTGGGTTTAATGGATGCAGGACCTCCGTTTTTATGATTGCTCTGTGCGCAACCCCCTGGTTCGTCCATCATACAAATGTGTACATCAATATACTGAGCTCACTCTCAGGGTGCTGCAGGTTTGCCGTCTTTTGTAGTTATAATTAAGACAGTGCTTCCATTTGGCCTCCCTCAGGGACCAAAGGTGAGGGAGCGTCTGCAATCTCCAATTTCTTTGCCGCCTTGTCTATTTAATGGCAATCAATTGAAAAGAGAGTCTGACGCGCCCGGTGCTAAAGGAGCAGCTTTTAAACTCAGTTCACCTATATTACTTCATTTTTTTGCAGAACATTTGGCCCCAAGCTGTAAATTACAGGGAATATATTCACTAGGAGAGTGCCTACTCTCACTTTTACACACACGCACATCAGGGTTTAAATTAGAAGTACTGAGTTGATATTTCATGATGTGTTTATCTAGGCGGCTCTGACCAGAATCTTTCTAGTCCCTTCATTTTCGCTGCATCTCTCTCTTCTCCATGGTGCTCTCCCTCCCTTTCTCTCTCTCTCTCTCTCTCTCTCTCTCTCTCTCTCTCTCTCTCTCTCTCTCTCTCTCTCTCCACTTCTCTTTTCTAGCTCCCCAAGGACCACTTCAAGGACCCCTTCTGATCATTAGGAACACACACACACACACACACACACACACACACACACACACACACACACACACACACACACACACACACACAACACAACACAACACAACACAACACAACACACACACACATACACACACAGGGGATTGATTCTCACCTCTCGCACCTGTGCCACCGGTGACTCCTTATCAGGGATTCCTGCTCCTTCCCTCCCCTCTTTCTCTGTGGGGCCAGTCATTAATGCGCTCAGTTCACATGGCACGCAGCACTGTACTGTACACCCACTACTGCAGCAGCACAGCTGCATTGGCCCAAACATGTTTTACCACATTGTTACAGAAAAATTGGTCTCAGGTTATGAGCCTCAGTGGAATGTTGTGTGATCAGTGCTTATTATCTTGCATTTGTCTATAGTCTTGTACAGTGTTAGCTGAAGATCAATCTGGCGATCTGTTCCATGTCAGGTTTTGAGGGCAAAATGAATCCTCGTCTGACTGTCGCATCGTTCCGAAAGAGCCTAATTCATAAGAGTCCATTACCTCTGAGTGACCACAGATGAAATACAGTTATGAAACCGATGTCATTGACCGAGAGAGAGAGATAGAGAGAGAGAGAGAGAGAGAGAGAGAGAGAGAGAGAGAGAGAGAGAGAGAGAGAGAGAGAGAGAGAGCATGTGTTTGATGGATGGATGAATGGACAGACGTGTGATCAGAGAGTGGAAATTGGACTTGGCTTGTGTCTCTTGGCACTGAGTAAGGGGTGGTGGCGAGCTTGGTAAACACCATGATGCCATTCCCATTTAATTTTCCGCAAAGCATGAAATTAAAACTATTTATAGCCTGGCTGATAATTACATTATACTTATTCCGCCGTGATTAGATTTCTGGTTTTTATGATACAATGTCACAGTTTTAATTAAAATGTCTCTCAAGCAACCTAGTCAGCCAAATGGACTGTTTGTTCATATACTATGAGGGTGCTCCTACAGCTTTGAGCGCATACCAATTCGGATCTGCCCAAAAGAATAGAGAATGAATAAACAATCTAATATTCACTTTTTACTACACTACTGTATATGGTTTGAGTGTATTTTCTGCACTACAGAGGCAGGATATGGCTGTGTAAAATTTTAAAGAGACTAAGATTTCGTTGCGGAGTCGATATCATTTTAACAAGTGAAAAATGCATCAAAAACAGTATTGTCCACTGATTCTCAGCCATCATGAATGTTTTGATATGATAATATCATGAGTGAGCCATTGTTGGATAAAAGACTGAATAAAAAATCCAAGTAGCTGATCCGTGTCACTGGAAAGTTAACAACTAAAGCTCGCTGTGAAACTGGGGAAATAAATCCAAAATCGTAGCCCCTAGGTATTCTGCTCTGAGACCAGTCTTAGGGCGAAAAGAAAGAAGTAGGCAACACTTGCTAAATTATTGATAACTGATATATACTCAATAATAAATAGCTGGTTAATAAAATATGGTTGCTTGTCTTGATTAAGGTGTGCGTATTCCCCTCCCCTGACGCCAACAGGCCTTTGATACATGTATCCATGTGTGTGTGCAAGTCCTTTTTCCTCTCCACATTTCCAACATTTCCACTTTGTGTAACACACTTGAAAAGGGAACGGCTCTTGGCTGGAGGGATGTTGTACAGAAAATGAGCCAAAGAAACGTTTCGCCGAAGGCATTGACTCAGGGCATTGTCAGAAGCTAAGGCCACCCTGGATGCTCATTCATGTTTCATAGTGGAGAGACTATCACTTTAATCGTGTCCCACTTGAGCGAATACAGAATGCAGTAACAGCAGACGTGAAGAAAAGCAGTTAATTAATACCTTGTGGATATTTTACTTTTTTGACGATTGATTAAATCCTGCAAAACACCCTTAATTAGAGCACCCCCCACTGGACACGTTGTTTTCTGTTGACTGCAAATAAAGGCGTGAACACAGCATGGGTGATTGTTAGGTAATTATTAATGCCCATGTTTGAACTTTTGGTGCAGAGCTTTCTCAAATGAAAAAAGAACATTACGTACCTTGATAAAATAGCATTACTGACTGTAACTTTCAATAAACTGTTGAAAAACATGCAGACATTTCACATTTTCATGACAAACCATGTCCATATGTTGGAGAAAGCAAGGCAATAATTGTTATAAGAAATGATTGACATGTGACTGTCAAGCAGTTGACAGCTGGGGTCCTGTGTCCTTGACACCCACTTCTCCCAAGAGCTTTAGATGAACATGTGATCTCGGGGAGGTTTCCATACCAGTCCTCTCAGCTTTCCCCCTTTACCGCCATGCTAGCATGTCTTCAGTTGCCAAAGAACCTGCAATACGGATATGTAGGGTACTGTACCGTAGGAACAAATGTCCTATGTGACTTGAAATTAAAGTTGGAGCGTGTAAGTAGGAGTGATTAGTATGGTAAAGCTAGTTTAGCAAACTAGCTAATGTAGGCTAGCTATACAATATTTGTGATCTACCGGTAGCTGGGGAGATGCATTGTAAATATTTACTTCATAAGTGAGATTACAAAAAATCTAAAAATATGTATTTTGTGGAAGCTATTTGAAGCGCTAATTGATTTTGCTTCTTGACTCCTTCTGTTAAACCATATTCCAGTGTCTATCCAGCTTGGCCTTGCCGTTCATACAATTCTGCTCAATTCACATTTGCCTTCACGTTATGGCCGCATTTGTAATGGTGCATTGCTGCTTTTGCTGTGCAGTGCGCATGCACACTTTGCCATTTCAGTGCATTCTGGTTAGAATGTCAGGGGTGCGTCACCGCGGAGGCGGTATGCAGATGAGCATCAACGGGGATAAGCAACTGCCGGAGTTACAAGGTCTGTCTGCAGTCACATTGATCCTGTGATACTTTGACGTCATCGTTGCAAGATGACTGAAATTTGGCAAATCGGAGATTTCTAACCATCATGCAACATTTTCATGTGCATGCAGACAATGCAGGAAATCGAATTCATCTAATAGGTGCGGATATGTGTCGATCAAACTAAGTACTTCAGCGAGAACTTGCCGTCACGGCGTGGGTGGTGTTAAACACACATTTGCACGAGATAGTAGGTGCGATCCAGATACCGCAACGCGCACATCCGCATTTAGACAGCAATGCATTCTGGCTCAAAAAGTTGCTTGACGGTTAGATTTCCTGACGAACTTCAAAATTTCGGTGATGTTGCGTCGACGAGGTGACATATCACATGGTGTCGAACTCTCGCGGGATGAATGCGACTGCAGTCAGATCTTGCAACCTCTGCAGTTGCTTATCCCCTTCAACGCTCGTCTGCAGACCGCCTCCGAGGTCACGAGCCCATGAACTGGTTGGTCAACAACTCACTCAGGTGTGTAGGCCTATATGGGTCTTGTCTCACACCTCTACACAAGTTTGTGCAGGTCCCCACTCCTCACAGGTTAGGTGGCGCTATTCCGACATGTCGCTATTCCGACGTTAATGTCTATTGTCAGAATACCAACACGTTTTCCACCGTCCGCCGCTATTCCTACATGCTGCTATTCCGACATCCCTAACCTTAACCCTAACCCTAACCCTAACCCCTAAAAAGTGTCGGAATAGCGGCATGTCGGAATAGCGCTATGTCGGAATAGCGATTGCCCCCCCTCCTCACACGTGGTGAGTTAGTAGAGCAAACTGGTGCGAGCTCATCATCTCGTTCATGTTTGTGGCTGACTTTAAATGCGCTGTTTTAATACAGCCCACATCGTGACAACAAGTTCTCGCTCACGTGCTTTGTCTACATCGATCAACAAAAATCAAATCGAAGTCGAATAAGCTTAATGAGCTCGCATCAGTTTGATCTAGGGTCAGTTCGAAACGAAAGGCAGTGACTCGATGACTCCCCGCCCCTACATGAACAGGTCTCTGATCAGACAGGTGAAGTTAGCTGATGAGGCGGTCGTTTCAAACGGCACTAACTAGTGCGCTGCCCTGCGCATTTGATCTTACGGTGATTCCATGGCGGGAGTTACGTTCATCACGTTAGCGCTTAGCTTACGCAGGCTATCTGAGCGGTGAATGCCTGTCAGGCGGTGGAATCATAAAATATGCTATAAATAGATCTAGCTACCGCATACTTAGATACTACATTGTTAATTTATCCCTTTGATTCTCAACATCTACATACATAAGTGTCAGAATAAAGAGTATGATAAGGTAGTAGCTTGGTATAGTAGCCATGTTTGTTTTTCAGGTTTCCGGTTGAGAGGGAGGTGGCGCACAGCATTTTGGGTACAAACACAGCCGAAGGCAGCGAAGTCAGCATCTGATGCTGCCCTCAAATATCCCTGTTACGCCCACAAATGCAGTCAACTGCCAAGGGAGGAAATAAAGACATTTTTCGTTTCAATCCACACTTCATGACTTGATGTCCAGTTAGCTCACTGGAAGGACAGCTGCCTTTGCCGTTTCGTACGCACCCGTAGTAGCACACCACGTGTGAGGTGTCGGGAGACAGGTGGGGAGGAGTAGCTGAATTGGGGTGCAGTGCAAATTTCATCCGGAGTGCATTGCTGTCTGAATGCGCATGCAGACGTTGCAACAAATAGCATAAGCCTATTAGCTGACATTACACTTAGCTTCTGGGAGGAAATTACTCATGCTACCAGACCACATGACCAATCAGCAAACAGGTGAGGGACAAACACATATTATATAAGAGCAGTTTTCATATCAAACAATTATTTGCAATTGGGTCAAATCAGACATACATTTGAAAATTCTATGCTATTATCTTGCAATAGGCAGTAACTCACCAGAGTGTGAAACTGTTATCTTAATGTCCTCACAATCTGGTTATAGCTACAATGCTGTAATTTTCATAGTTTGTAGTATATGCCTATCTACATCTATGAATCCAAAATAACTTAACCCAAATTTGACTTTCAACTCTTTTTTTGGAAGTTACTGTGTTCTGCCTTAGCATTTCCAACAAGTTAAGCAATATTAGAGTCACTATGACAAAATGCTTTATTAATAATATCATATTGTGTAGGCCTGTTTTTGTAGGCTGGTATACATGGGTTCTAAATTTTAGTTTTCCCCTGACTGCGTGAAACTAACTGGGCACAACTCAACCTCTGATTGTTGGAAATCGCTGTTGGTCAAAAAATTAGCTCACGTGGTTGGCTGCCAGTGTCTTGCCCCTCCTCACAATATCATGTTTACAAACACGGTGATGAACCCATGTATTTCATACTGCCAAAACACCATCTTATTTTACCCCCAAAACAACGAATTTGAAACTCCATGTCACATGATAAAACGGATGCTTATTTTTTACAAATGTGACAACTCATTTTCAGCCTAAATTGAAGTTACTGTGTATTGCCTTAGTAGGGCATGTAGGGCTATGCATACTTTGTTAAAAAATGAAAGTTTAGAAGAAGCTAAATGCAATTTGACATGCTCTAATTAAACACCTGCATTCTATTCTCCGCTCAACTGTCATTCGTCGGAATTCGGCACGGAAAGATAGGCACGCTTATTTAACCACCTGCATCTCATTGTCCGCTCAGCCATCATTCGGTGGAATTTCAGCACAGTGAAATTTGGATTGCCCCTCAATTAACCACACAACATTTATTCTCTGCTCACCTGTCTCCAGTCAGAGATTTGCTTTCTCACTCGCACCCACCACCTCTCTGTTCACCTCCCGTCCGCCGATGTTCAATCCATCAATTCATCAGGCGTCCAGCCCTCCTGTCCAGTTCACCTTGCTCCATTGCTCTTTGACCATCATCGGCCAGGGGTGTCCGCTCAGACCTCGCACAGATCTGCGGGTGCAGGTCCTTCCTGAGCTGTCAGTGGCGCCCCATACTCCTGACCTCGAAAATGTTTACTGCGTAGATATTTCTCAGACTTGGCAGTACTTCAGCACCACGTCCAGCGATCTTGCCCAATATGCCACGTTATCCAACTAATCTCAGCTTCTTGAGTGTAGTGGTCCGCATGTACCCCATGAAGCACTTTGATAATCAGTCCACCTTGGTGGAAATCCGTTCTCCTGCGAGAGCCGCATGATCACAAGAAGCCCTTTCTCCAGCGAGAACAAAGATGCATGCAAATCCAAATTTCAGATACTGAACTAATGAATTATTTTTTTATTTGCCAGTTCCAGATCCACTATAGGAATAAAATTGATGCATTATCCAACCTTAATATGATGTGTGGGTTTTTTTTGGAAATGTTTTCCCTGATTTAAAATCACATGTAGGACCTTCCTACATTTAAGCCAAAAACAGTAACAATAAAAAAATATCCTCTGGTCATATGTATGCAGGTCAGAGATCAGCCCAAAGGGCTTTAGAGAGCAGCCAAAAGGGTAACCTAAAGCATAAACACCACATATGGCCTTTAAAGTGCTGTTAAGGTGAAATGGATTGCTCTCCTCCATGCTGGGACACTAAAGGTTGCGTGCACTCTTCTTGGCAGAGGCCCTCACCATTTTGACAGTCCCTCAGTGCCAAGCTCTCATTGTGGCTAGCAAAAGACGCTAAGGGCTTTAGCGAGAGGTGCCGCTGACCTTTTCTCTTTTGGCAAATGTGTGTTTTAAGGTGACGTTTAAAGTTGTGTTTTGAATTAATAGGCCAGTGTTTGTTCAATGTTCCCTGTATGAAGCCTTTACTGTAAACTTTCTTTTTTGAAAAATGCAATTGGACTGATAATGAAATTAACAATTTCTTGCACTATGCTCATGTCACTAAAAGCGCTGATGAGTTCATGGACAGAAAACATTTGATATATTTTTGGGTTGGGTGTTAGTGAACCAAAAGGCGAGTAATTTCTATGGCTACATTACCTTGGATATCGATCGCAAGTACATGGAATGAATTGGTCACTCAAGCACGTCATTACATTCGGGACTGAGTATACACTACTCAAGTGTCTGGAAGAAAATGCCTGTCTAGGAAAGGCATGAAATTAGCCTGGCATTACTGCCAGAGTAAATGGACTGTAAACAGATTGAAAATGAATCGAGTGTCTGTTAAGTGGTCTCTGTTGCCATGGCTTGAGTGCTCAGAAAATCTGTCCTTGAAGTGATGATTGAATGGATTTCGCTTGATTTATTGTCCTATTATCTGGCATAGGTATTTATCAGACCAAAATCGCAAGAATATGGCTTAGTTTGTTGTCTTATAGAAGTAATACAGATTAAACATTTTACACAGCAATAGTTTACCAAATAAGATGGCCAAAGGCCCTGTATTGTATATTGACACTGCCATAGTGGAACAAATATTGTTTTCAATTTCATCTTAGACACACTGTGCTACTCTTGCAACATTCATATCTTAGTGAGTGGTTCATTTTTGAAGCAGAAGCAAAAATGGTTTTACTGCAGGACACATTTGATACAAGCCTCGCTAGGACTCAAAACTTGACCATTACTTCAGCAAAACAAACAAAAGGAAACTGTTGCGATTTTCCTCATGTATGCATCATGCCAGGGGCTTGCAACAGGCGGCCCCTGGCACAATTTTCTCTGTTACCCGGTGGTTTCAAAAATGTGGGGAGAGTGGGGAGCCGCACACATACAATCACCAGTCCCCTAATAGCTCCATCTAAGTCCTGCCAGCATTTCTATTTTTAAAGGCAGCTCCGGCACTTTCATTAATGAACACGCCGTCACCTCTTGCCACAGCGGCCGCCGGTTCCATTGTGCAGTCTGCCACTCGGCTTTCATTAGGCACCCACGCTCGAGCGGAGACAATAGAGCAATTCTGTAGCGAGAAACAGGTAATCTTTATGGAAGGGCGGAAAACAATGGGGTGCCGAGGGGAGTTCACATGGTAATAAGTGGACAAACCCAGCAGCGATTAACTCTGTTGTAATCCCAATGAGTTCAATCATAAAGGGAGCAAGTGGGACCTTTTTTGCCTGATGCGGGCAAAGAGAGCGAAGAGAGAGCCCGTGGAAATGAAAGTCGTAGAGGGGTGGCACCTGTAGAGATGCGCAACTGCCAGAGATGCTTCACAAATGAGCCACTCGCTGCTTCGGCAGAGGAAAGCAGCTGGCAGGATTGAAGCACTCACTTGGAGGGTGGCATTCAATTACCTTCCACACAGAGACCTCTGAGCAGCCTGTTCACCATGTCTATTACCGTACACCATGCTCCACATGTACAGCTACGTACATCATACTTCATTCACATTCTATGGATTCAGGTAGGTCCCAGAATTGAAAAGATTGCATATGTTTTATTGAAGGATGTTTTTGAGGCCTTTATAGAGCAGGACAGTGAAGATGGAGACAGGAAATGTGTGAGGGACAGAGATGGGGTAGAATTGGGAAATAGCCCAAACTGGATTCGAACTAGGGTCCCTGTGGACTCACAGCCCATATATGGACAGATGAATTATGGCACTGCACCACAGCACCCCTGTGGACTCCAGAAGTAAACCAAAATAATTGACACATTTGCATAAGCATATACTTAGGACTACACATTAAAGTATTGACAAAAATGTTTTGGGATTATATCAACTTTGGAACTTTGGGACTTGAATTATCACCTGATACAAAAGGCTTTGGCTGCTGTTTGAAGCAGAAAGAGTGATATTGGGTTAGCCAATACACTCATAGGCCAATATCCTTAGTTTTCCCCTAGCACGGGAAATTCAAATCCAGTTATGGATTTAGTGTTTACTGAAATGATATGCTACTGTGATATTTGAATATGTGACCAGTCTCTCTGTCACATAAAGCATTCCCATAAGGAGACAGGTCGATACCTAATCATCACAATGGCAATTCATAGAGCCCGTGGCCCATTGATTAGAGGGTGTGCCTTCAGACCACTGGAGACAGGGATATAATGAGAAATCATACAGCGCGGCAACATTTGTTTTGTTTGTGACACGAGAGAATGTATGACCCTCCAAATCGATCGGGAAAACAACAGCAAACAAAGAATTGCTCAAAGGTTTTCATTGAGTCATAACTCGGTCATTATTTCATTTCACCTGGATTTTTTTTGGGGGGATCACCAAGGGTTTCAATTAACATGTACTTTATGACCATACACATTAGATTTATCATTCAGTAATTTCAATTGTCATCAAATAATGTTTACCTAAAGTTGTGTCTCTGAACCGCCCTGTGTCATTCAGTCTGTCTCTGACTGAACCACATGCAAAACACATTTCCACATATGCACGTTTATAACGATTGCTCTTCATATCAGAATTAGAAAGCCATCGACGAGGTACCACCCAACATGCTGCAACATGATCTCCAAAAATTCCGTGCTCCTGGACACAGATGTTAAGGACACAAAATCTGTGTCCAGGAGCACGGATTTTGCCAAAATTCCGTGCTCCTGGACACGGAATTATTTTCCGTGATGGACACACAGAAGTGCTCTCTCTATATTCCCACAGCTCTGTTTCCACAGTCTTGTGTTTTCTCAGGATTTTTCTAATTTCAAATATTTTTTTCTCAAAAAAAACATTTCTTACTGACAGGTTAGGGTTAGGGATTGTTTTGGTCTGGGCACAGCTATTTTTCTTTCATTCATTATATGAATTTGATAGCCTAGCAACCAACTGGAAAAGGTATTTCTCAAAAATATGTCTTTAATGACAGGTTAAGGTTAGGGAATGTTTTGGTCAGGGCACAACTTAAATAACTATAGCATTATTCTGTTTAGGATTAGCATTTGGTATGTATTTTCTAATGATAGAGTTAACACAGTTTTGTGGTAATAGCTTTTAGAAAGCCCTTTCCCAGTACCCATCACGGAAAATGATTCCGTGTCCTGGAGCACGGAAAACAATTCCGTGTCCAGGAGCACAGAATTTTGGCAAAATCCGTGCTCCTGGACACGGATTTCGTGTCCTTAACATCCGTGTCCAGGAGCACAGATTTTTTGGAGATCAGGCTGTACCACCGGTTGCACAAGTGCAGCCGTGCACACTTTGCTATAAAAGTGCTAGTGACTGGAATAGGCCGGGGCCAGGAAGGGGGGGAGGTATTGATAGTATAGGAAACCTGATCACAGCAGTCTCCTTTACTTTTGAGAAGAGAATGGGAGAGAGAGAGAGAGAGAGAGAGAGAGAGAGAGAGAGAGAGAGAGAGAGAGAGAGGTGTACGCTTTACTGGATAGTCGCTCTCCCCTTCCCTCGCCATATCGCTCCAATCAGTGGAGGGGTTGCCGCGTCGGGCATCCTGTGTGACTGCCATTAAGCAGGCATCCCAGGGGCTATTGATGGGCCTTCAGGGCAGAGGGACCGCCCGCCACTGCACTTTCTCATCCAGCCCTGGAGTCAGACGGTCTGTCCATCTTATATCCAAAACGAGACGCTCCGAATTTAAGGAGGGTGTGTGTTTATGTGTATCAGGCTGTCTGTGAGTGTGTGTGTGGGTGTGTGTGTGTGTGTGTGTGTGTGTGTGTGTGTGTGTGTGTGTGTGTGTGTGTGTGTGTGTGTGTGTGCGTGTGCGTGTGCGTGTGCGTGTGTGTGTGTGTGTGTGCGTGTGTGCGTGTGTGTGTGTGTGTGTTGTTAGTGCAGGGGGGTTGCAAGTGCTGAGTTGGTGTATCATATCCAACTCGTCTGATAATGCCTTCTCTCTCTCTCTCTCTCTCTCTCTCTCTCTCTCTCTCTCTCTCTCTCTCTCTCTCTCTCTCTCTCTCTCTCTCTCTCTCTCTCTGTGAGGGATTGGAAAGTGGCACCAGTTTTTAAGCCAGACTGATCAATGGCTCTTATGTATTGGGTTGAGCGGCACTGAGCAGATGTATGGTTTCCACTTGTCTGCTTGCAATTAAAGGGAGAAATAGATTGCCAAAGCAATGCCTGGTAAGACGAACCCACGCACACTCTGTCCCCACGGAGTCGTTTGTCTTCTACAGTACATTTGGGTGTGAAGAGCGCCTGCCTTCAAGGGTGAAAGGGAGCAAAACGCACTCTGGTGATAATAATTGCTTATATCCTGTTGAAGAGTGTTCAGCATGTTATAATACAAAAAAAAATGCTTTTGGAGGGGGGAACATCAGTGCCTGTATTCTGGTCTTTCCATTCAAATTTCATGAACAAGGTATAATGATCCAGACGCGAGATGTGTGAGAAGAAGAACATGCCACGGGCGATGTGTGCATGCATGCTCCCCTCAGTAGCACACACACACACACACACACACACACACACACACACACACACACACACACACACACACACACACACACACACACACACACACACACACACACACACACACACACACACACACACACACACACACACACACACACACACACACACACACACACACACACACACACACACACACACACACGCAGATCTCTGTTTACACGCGTTCCTCGTGTATTCAGAGTGCGCTTGCTACTTTGCTCCGCTGTAGACCCTGCCTGCTGGTAATGAGGCTCAATTATGTGCTGGTTGGCTTGGTGTTGATGTAGTTATTGGGAGAGAGGGTCACTGTGGACGTCATTGGTCATCCCATCGCCATTCTCTCCTTCTCTCCCTCCCTCAGGCCACAGGAGTGGATAATTAGGGTTCATGGGCGAGAGAGAGAGGTTGCCTGACCTCTGTTGGTGCACTGAAACTGCAAACTGCTTGCACCCTCTTGTTTGATGTCTGGGGCAGTTCTCCTCCCCCCCCTTCTGCCTACCTGAATGTCAACCAATTGGGACGGTCCAAGGGCTTGACATTATGTCTGTGGGTTATCATTATATGTGGGTTTTTTTTCTTCTTTGGCTTCACCTGATCGATTGGCTCTCGTCCACAGTGGTGCCGCTTGCTTCTGGGGGGACCTGTCACTGCTAGTTAGGGATTGACCAGTGGGTATCATTAGGAGAGAGCAGAGGCTTGGGGGAGGCTTTGTTGGGGCGAGGTGGGGGTAGGGGGAGGTGGGTGGAGGGTGGTAGGGAGGGAGGGATGGATAGAGGGTATTCTGAAGAAGCTCAGGCCTTTCTCTTTTAGCCTCCTGGACTTAGATGACCTTTCACTTAGGGAGCAGCTGGAGCCGAGAGATATTTAATTGAATGGAGTCTTCAGATGTATTTTGGAGGGCATGATGCGGGAGAGAGAGAGAGAGAGAGAGAGAGAGAGAGAGAGAGAGAGAGAGAGAGAGAGAGAGAGAGAGAGAGAGAGAGAGAGAGAGAGGAGTATAGTCCACTGCCAGCTGAAGAGGGAATCCTGGAGGAGGAGTGTGTGTGTGTGTGTGTGTGTGTGTGTGTGTGTGTGTGTGTGTGTGTGTGTGTGTGTGTGTGTGTGTGTGTGTGTGTGTGTGTGTGTGTGTGTGTGTGTGTGAAAGAGAGAGAGAGAGAGTTTGCCTGACCTTCAAAGCCTAATTGATAGGCTTTTCATAGATCTTGTTTGAGATGTGTGCATAGTCCCTGTTGTTCGGCAGACCCTTACAACTCCAGCAAAAGTACAAAGTCAACTGCAGGTAGAGAGCCCCCAGTGGCCCAGTGCAATCAATAGCCAAGGCAGCACGGCTAACGAGAGCTGTAGTCACTCTCTGCCTTTCACTGGCCCCGCACGCACCGCGTCCGCGCGCACACAAGTGATGCTCAGCCTAATTCTGGCAGCCAGCTCACAGTGTAGAACAGCCAAAGCCTGCAAAAGAAGACAGAGCTGAAGTAGAAATTCAGCATGCAGACACAGACACATGCAGATGCTATGAGCTGTATATATATCGGCTACTACTGCACAACATGCATATAGCAGTCACAGAGCGCATAGTGCTTTCTGCGCACGCACACTGTACAGCATGCAGTGTCAAGTACACACAGAATATAAAATTTTGCGCAGCGGCGAGTGAGTAAAACTTAACTCTGTTAGCCTTATCGGTGCGCTCAAACTTGACTCGTTTTCTATTCCCCACTTGCCTGGAACTGGTATATTGGTATATTGGTATATTGTGCGCCGTTTATTTTTTATTTTCAGAAATATTGCTATACCTCGCATGGATGGGGCTAAAAAAGATTAATGACAATTCAATTTTCCCAAGCCCCTGTGTGTGTATGAGCAAGGTAAAAAAAGCTGAGGCTTAGCATTAGCCCAAAGCCCTGGTGGTGACAGGGGAGGCAGTAAAAGCAGGAAGAAGCCCAGTCCTTATTGTCTTTGAGAGCAATTTAATTAGGCCTAGAACCACCCCTCCCCTCCTCCTCCTCCTCCTCTGTGGGCAGAGCTGGGCAATGGGGCTGGGCTCCTCTCCTCATCTCATCCCTCCTCTCCCCTCCCCTCCCCTTCCCTCCTCCCTTTTTCTCTCCTTTCCTCTCCCCACCTCTCCTCTGCTCTCCTCTCATCTCCTCCAGCAGCCTCCTGTGCACGGCACTAGCCTTGGATGCGCAGAAAAAAGGATTTCATCGGGATCATGTACGGAGATCAACAGATAAGCAGCTAATTTTGTGTACTTAGGGGAGCAAACGATTGAGCGCAGACCCCTCTGGAATTCATCCACCAGCAGAGAGGATGAAAGGAAGGAGGAAGAGGAGGTGGGGGGGAGCCCGGATCATAAGGCTGTTGTGGCCATTAATGCTGATCTCCGAAAATTAAAGATTTATACCACTTGATAGAGCTCACCGGAAGCACACAATGGGTAGCATTGGGGACTGGCTAGGCTTAACTCTGATATCATTTACAGTATCAATTGAGGCAGTCGCTTTGGTCAAAATGGCAGATATACTGCACAGGAGCGTAATGGGCAGAAGAGGATTTTCTTTGGACACCCTGAGCCATCTCGAAAATCTCACACAGAGTGGTCTAGTTCTTGGATAACCACGCCATAGAACCGTGGCATCCCTTAGCAAAAGGTAGACATAGTATACCTTAAAGGATAACTTCTGCCAATTTCGACATGCAATTGTAATGCTCACACTACCCTGGACTTGTAAGTCCCTGAGATCTATTTTTTTCTTCAGCCTTTTCTGAGATCCTGGTCATTGTAATGGGGGCAGGTGTTTGTTTACAAAAAAACTCATCTTGATTTATTCCCAATAACACCCAAAAGGTTATGCAACATCAGCAGACAGCTAGCAAACAACGATACTCTTTTGAATAATATTTGGAGTAGGCCTATGTTAAGAAGGTTTTTAATGTAAACAAAGTCTGCCCCCATTACAATAGCTCATATCTCGGAAAGGGCTGAGTCGAAAAATGCAGCATCACTGGGTACTGACAAGTCAAGGGTAGCGTGAGAAATACAACAGCATATTGAAATTGGCAGAAGTGCTCCTTTAAGTTAATTATTTTAAGTATACTTCACTGTAGTTTAAGGACCTCAGATCATGTACTTCCAGTGTACTAGAAAGTATACTACTTCAATACTTAAAATATTTAAAAGTATACTATGTAGTTCACATCAAGTATACTGCAAGTACATAAAATTACCTAAATTTAGTAATATAATCATTCTACAGTTGTTGTGACTTTTTCAGACAGGGCATGCTAGCAATCTACATTCACTTTAACAATTAATTTTCAACTGGTTTAGGTGTGGTTTGAACCTGTAACTTACAGATGGATCTACTCTTGGGCTACAGCTGCCAGTAGGCCTATACTTAAAGTATAGGCCTACTATACTTATAGGAACTTGAAGTAGCTAAGGCGCTGTACCTAAGGCAGTAAGAAAGGTTAGTTAGGCTGAATTCACACCAAGGCGTCGCGGAACGGAAGCGAGACGATTGAGGTCTTTCTGCTTAGTTTCGGCCGGTGTGTTCTACTCTGCCTTTCACACCGACAGCGTCCGAGTGCGTGGCCAGTCCAGTTCAAAATTCCCCCCACAGCCAAAGCTAACGTGCTACTTTGCCATTCATTTAAGTTAGAAGTTACCAAATTGTTCCACATATTCCCTATTTAAACACCTTTGCATGACTATAACCAATCCAAAAGTAGTGCACCAAATGAAACGTGGCGACTTTATCCCCTTAAGACATGGCATTATAAATTAGCTGTTACCAGAATGGCAATGACCAAGTCATAATTTATTACTGAAGGCCCCGTGCCTGTCAGTGATGCGCGGGTCGACGAAAAAACAAGACACACCCGACCGCTTTTTTCCCTAGTCCGCCCGCTTGCCCTGCCCGCAAGAAATATTCATGAAAAATATTGACCCGGCCCGCTTCCCGACCCGCCTTTGAAAATAGTAGCCGTGCGTCTTTATGAACACCCTAGCGTCATTGGCAAAGCACAATCACGTCAATAAAGGTCTTAAAAAAGGAATTTGCGTCAAGAACAAGACAGCTGTGCATTTCAACAGGACATGTTGGATTTTTGAACCGAGGCCATGCAATGAGGACTGCCGACTGTCACCTGTTTATTTCGGTAACATCGTCGTTTGGATACATGGAGAAAATTAATCTGTAGGTTGGTGAGCAGACGGAGCCAGCCGTCAAGTGGATTGCCTCGTAGTCATGGTACGACACAGGAAATGAAAACAAACTCTGTAAGCAACCCATGAGCGCGAAACCATTACAATTGTATAAGAAAATATGTAGGCTATATCCATCACTGCACTGTTTAGAGAGCACCCTCTGTGTTCTTCAAAATGCACCCAATGGTTGCACCTGCTGCACCAGTTGCGCGCAGAAGATATTCGGCCGACGCAGGAGCCTCATTAAGTCTCCTGCAGAGCGCATGGCACCATCGTAGTTATTCAGCCATATAAACTTTGATCTGTTTCGCAAAAAATGTCCCTGTCTGCTAAAGTAAACTATAGCCTATTGGCTAGCCTATAGCCTACTTTAAAATTCGGCATCATTTCAAAGGTCCTGACCGACCGCACCCGACCCGAATTTCATTAAAAATAATATTTCATAACCCGTGCCTGCGGTCGACCGCAGTTAATTGCAAGCGCCCGCTGCTTTCGGGTCAGCCCGCGCATCACTGGTGCCTGTCATAGTAGTGTAGTACTATAGTAGTTAACTTTCAATGTCTATTACAGCGTGCCACAGGAGGTACACCGTGCATTAAGGGGTTAAATCTACATAAAGAAATGGCACTGTAATGAAGACCGTAGTAACACATTAGGAGCATGTCAACTTCGGTTTAACTTTTTAACATGAGGCAGTTGTGATAAATACACCCATGGTCTTGGTTGGTCATGGTTTAAATATGGTTACAGAAATCCTTGAGGTGACGGAATGCATTTTGAAAACTTACGGTAACACAGAAGACAAAGTCAAAAAAAGCATATGCCACATACTGCACTGTATATCCTAAGGCTACATGTACGCTAACTTGCCAAATGTGTGGCTCCACTTATAACATGTCTTGTAACTTGTACAGAATTACACACAGAAGCAGCAGTCTAGTGTGAGATCAGAGTAGAAGTGATGTTCTCCACACCATTCCCCCTGGCAAAGTCATAGCTTTGGTAAGCATTCAGTGGAGAATTGAGATATTGATAATCAGGTCATCTGTTTTCTAAGATACATGCGATAAATGACACTCGCTATTCAGAATATTGCATGAAGTTTTTTTGAGACGTCTCTATTGATGCCACGAGCGAGTGTCCTGTTTATGTAAAACCGTAACCTACATTTTTCAAAAAGATTACACAGGATACGGATTCAAAAACAACAACCAATGAAAGTTCCATTTGTTATGTATATTAAGCAAATAAAAGAAATCAAATCTAAATTTCTCATGAAGATCCAATCTTTCACTTGCTCTCGCTATTTTATGCATTCACTTTTTTTTTCAGGCTGTTGTAGCGAAATCGGAGCATATCCTGTCTGGGGACATCATCACAGCCAGACCCAGTGGATTTGCACCAAAACATAAATCAACATGATCTTATTAACAATGACCTTGATATTCTGAGTGAGGTTTGAGCTGCCAATCAAACACCCCTCCTTCCTGCCTCCACCAGTCTTGCATTGTGTCCCTTTCCTTTGGCTTGGGAGCACTGCGTGTGGCCACCATCTTGTGTTTTGGCTGTGCCCAAGATGATGATCAAAGTCTTTTTTTAGGGCAACTGGGCCCAGTCGGAGGCTGCTGTGTACTGCAGCCAGTGGACAATAAGGCTCCTCAGAGAGGGGAGTGAATCTTGTGGTCAGAGTCCTGACGTAACTTGGTTCTTTCAAAGCGGGTGTCCCTCAATGTTTTATCAAAGTCCAAATATGGCCTGTTTTCAGCCTTTACTTTGTTGTGGGATTTTATTTTCTCTCTCCAAAAGAACATACTTGTAAGGGAAGACGACAGAGGGTTAATCTCGGATCTTGTGCCAAGGGTGATAATAAGCTTTGCTATTTTTTTGTGGCTTTTATGCTTTTGTTTTGATAGGAGAGTATGCAAGAGTGACAGGAGGTGTAACAGAGAGAGAGAGAGAGAGAGAGAGAGAGAGAGAGAGAGAGAGAGAGAGAGAGAGAGAGAGAGAGAGAGAGAGAGAGAGAGAGAGAGAGAGAGAGAGAGAGAGAGAGAGCTGGGGGAAGGATTGGGAAATGGCCATGGGCCAGACTCAAACCCGTGTCCCCAGCTTAATGGTACAGTGCCTTAGCCCACTAAGCCACAGTACTTCCAAATTTAGATTATTTAATACATGTATGGACAGGCCCGCTGACAAGGGGGGACAAAGGGGTATTGTCCCTGGCCCAGGGAGATAGGGGGCCTAGAATTGGGTCCTCATTACATTGTGTATATTGGGTAGGGGGCCCTTTCTGATTGCTTTGTCCTGGGCCCAGCGAAAGCTGTCAGCGGCCCTGTGTATGGATAACAAATGGACCAGTTATCTGTAGCTAGGATATCTGTAGCCAGGATATAGTCTGTGCTCAGCAGTTTTTAAATTCAGAAGCAATGTCAAAGAATTGAAACTGTTTTCATGAAACGGTGGACTGCCACTAGTCTGTTTGAGGGTTAGGACAATTTTCAAGGCCCTATAACATTCACCCCAAGGACCACTATTAATATTATTTGAAATAATGAGGGTGCAGAGTTATGATATAGGGCCTTCCATTTTGTAATGATGCCCCAGCTTGTTAGGGAGTTGAGGCTATAAAGTTTGCTGTTCTTCCTGTGGCATGGAGGTGATAATCAACATGGAAAAGTTAGTCTGACAACTGCATGTACGCAAACTAATTACTGTAAAGTCTGATGCTATTCATAGACCTATACCTATACCTATACCTATACCTCTATCTCTTTCTCTCTCTCTTTCTCTCTCTCTCTCTCTTTCTCTCTCTCTCTCTCTCTCTCTCTCTCTCTCTCTCCTGTGTCATGTTTGAATGGTTGAGGGCTGGGGCAAACACATCAACTCAGGTTAATTAACAAGTACAATCATCATGGTGACACCCTCGAAAGCCACTTTGCCTGGCCGAGGAGTGTACTTCATGCCTTGGGGCTCAGGACTGTAGGGTTGTTGAAGTAAAGAGAGGGAGAGGAGGAGTGGTAGTGATGGAGACTGACGGAGAGAGAGAGAGGAAAGGGAGGTTGAAGCTTTGCTAAACAGGGTAAATGGAGCAGAGCTTTATTGTGGCCTTATCACCATGTGAGTTATTTTAAAGCTGTGTAATTCGTTTCAATTGCTTTTTGACATTTGGAGAGCCATGGCCATAATCACTTCTCTGTATGGCGTGCTGTCCGGTAATTATTCAATTACAAAAACCTAACTGACACCCAACATTGTCTTTTATTGCTTGATTTACTGGGTAATTTCTCTGCCACTAAAAAGCAGCACTTCAAGCCTCTGCAGGGAAGTGGGAGCTTGTTTTAAGAGCAAGGCAATTTGCCACGCTTTGGACATGCCAAGAGACAGAACAAGTGGAAAAGGAGAGATGTTTTGACAATTTTCCTGTGAGCGTTTTTATTATATTAAGTCGTTGTTAATTGGCCAATTGAATTAATTGCTATTCATCAACATGTTTGTACATGTATGGTGGTTTTAAATTCATTCACAGATTGAACATTTAAACAAAGCAGTATCTCCACTTCAGAAAGACAGAATAGTTTCTAGTATGCTGATGCCCAGATGGACTCTTTCCTTCACTTCAGGTGACTTTTGTGGAAAGTTTTCCTCTGTGGAAACAACTTCTCTTCAAAATAATAAATCATAAGGCTTGCTTTAGTGTGCTAATTGACATTTCACAACATCATTTGCATAATGATTCAAAATACCCTCGAGGGAGATGCTGGAAAGGAGGGAAACATTATGGTTTTGCTAATTAGCCATCGTCAATTCCTTTTGGTTGTTGTCATCGTTAGTTTGAATGAAGAAACTTGATCAGACAACCGTGCTATTTATGACAATCATCGCCGGAATTCAATCAGTGGGAGCTGGTGGCATTCAGATTGCCTTGTTTAGAGATTAATGTGGATTCAATTTAAAAAGTTTCAGATTCCTGTTTAAAACTCAGAT